>NC_136513.1:4480000-4517500 GCF_053919585.1 Euprymna scolopes
TCACTGATTTTAAATCGAGACATAAACTCGACGGTTGCGCTTTATCCAAATCGTTTATAACATGAATCTCTTCCCTTGTTCTCATAAGAATTAATTTTTATAATTTATTAATACAATACTTATTTATAAATTATTCATACAAATCTTTTTTGTATCATTAAACTATGTAAATTCAAAATATTCAAAATAAAAGTATAATATTAAAGAAAAAAAAACTAATCTCACGATTATAGTCAATCCGAAGCACTCTCCTTTGAATTAATGTTTTAAAAGATTTCCCTTAGTTTTCTTTTGTTTAATCACATTTTATAAATCATTTCACATATAAAGAGCATATTTTCTAAATAGATTACTAATCAAGCTCTTGTTCCACAGTGTGAAATTTAAAAATAAGAATAATACTTATATTTCCCCCTTATACATACATACATACACACATATATTCAGACACTCACATACATGTATATATATATGTGTGTGTGTGTGTGTGTGTGTGTGTGTGTGTGTGTGTGTGTGTGTGTGTGTGTGTGTGTGTGTGTGTGTGTGTGTGTGCGTGAGTATGTATGTATTTGATACTGATTAACTGCCGTATTTTTGGAAGGAAGCTAAATAAATTAATTAAAATGAACACTGAGCAGTTGCAATCTCTGTATCAGGGGTTGAGGCATTTGCTCAGATTTCACGACCAGAGACAACGCATAGAGAAGTCTCTTCAATTCCAAAACATTTTCAAATACGTAAATTTTCTATTTTCATATAAATTTAAATGAGAAAATTAAACTAGTTATAATTCATTTTAATTACTTTATTTACCTTTCTATCAAAAATACAGCAGATAGCCAGTATCAAATACATACATACACACGCACATATATATATATATACATGTATGTGAGTGTCTGTATGTATGTGTGCATGTATGTATGTATAAGGGAAATATAAGAATTATTCTTATTTTTAAATTTATCTTTTTTATATTCCCGAACAGTAAATCATACATTTATATTATAAATAAAGTAAAGGTTAGTTTTATTAAATAATAAAACCAAAGCTTTAATTTAAGAAAAAAACATTATAGGTGACACTAGGGGGGCACCACTTATCAATGCAAAGAGTTAAATTTAGAATAAGGGGTCAGTGTAAGGTATATGGTGAGACAATATAGTCAGTTATGGTGGAACTTAGGTAAAGCTAAATCATTTAAAGGATGATTTAGAAGGAAGTTATTCACATTATATTTAAAGATGGCCATATTATATCTCGCCGGGAAGCAACCACACGGGATTTTGTTTCACGTAAAAACAGTTTTAGGGGGAAAAAAACTCTGCTCATAGAATTTTATATAATGAAAATGAGGTAACTTATTGACATAGCGGAGACAGGCTCGTAGCGTCTCTTCTGTGAAAAAGAAGACGCAGAAAGACGAAAACGAATTAGGAAGATGTTCTGTTTCTTGTCAAAGCAGGAAATGTAATCTTAGGATGTCCCATCCCAGATGTGGCAAATCTACTTCATCTTTTGACGTATTTGTAGCGGATTATTTCGGGAGTATGATACTTTCTGGAGAGATAGATCAACCCTAAAATTTCTCTCTCTCTCTCTCTCTCTCTCTCTCTCTCTCTCTCTCTCTATATATATATATATATATATATATATATATATATATATATATATATATATATATATATACTAGCATTTTAAAAAGTTTGACTCATGTCCAGGTAACCTACATTTATAATTTAAGTGTTTAGACTCAAAATTGGCGTGGGAGTCTGCGAAGGTCAATTCTTTCAACTTTGACCTCCTGACCGCTAAATTTTTGCCCAAAAACCGATTAAAAAGTTTGCCTTATGTCTGAATGCACTTCATGTAAAATTTCAAATATTTAGACAAAAATTGGCTGTCTTATTTGGTAGATACCGCATATGTCAATTTTATTTAAAATTTGACCCCAAGTTTTCACCCCTAAGCATTTATTGTTTTGGTCTCAAATTGAATTATAAAGTTTGATCCATGTCACAGTAACCTACATCTAAAATTTCAAGTATTTAGACCACAAAATTAGCGGAGGAGTTTAGTAGAGTTTTCAAAGGTCAAATCTTTGAACCTTTACTCTTTACTGCAAATTTTTTGTCCGAACACCGATTAAAAATATTTCTCAAATATCAGTATCCCTTATGTCAAATCTCGAGTCTCTTGACCGAAAATTATTTGGTACACAGACACACACCCACATACATCACACATTTTCAATTTGTATATATATATATGTATATATATATATACTTTGCTCGGACCTCATGTACTGGTAATAACTGTATGTGCATATGTATATATATTAAAAAAATTTCTCATATCCAGATACCCTACATCTAATATTTAAAGTGTTTCGACCCAAAATTGGCGGAGGAGGTTTTAGAGTTCTCAAAGGTCAAATCGTTGAACGTTGACCTGTTGACAGCCAAATTTCTGTCCGAAAATGAATTAAACAGAGTTTCCCGAATCTCAATATCCCTTATGTAAAATCTCGAGTCTGTAAACTGAAAATTGACAGAGCAGATTGGTAAGGGAAATGTACACACATGCCTACACACACGCGCGTGCGCACACGCGCACAATTTCATTTTTATAGATGTACTAGCAGCTCAGCCCGGCTTTGCTCTGTCCCTAAGCACTGTTCATAACTTTATGTGCATATGTATATATTAAAAAGTGTGCATATGTACGGTAATGCCTTTCTATATAATAGACTTCCTTGACAACCAATTAAAAAGCTTGCCCTGTGTCTGAATGCACTTTATGTAAAATTTCAAATATTTAGACAAAAAATTGGCTGACTAATTTGGTAGAGACCGCACATGTCAATTGTTTTTAACTTGGACCCCAATTTTGACGCCTTAGCATTTATTGTTTTGGTCTCAAATTGAATTAAAAAGTTTGATCCATATCCAAAAACATATATCTAAAATTTCAAGTGTTTAGACACAAAGTTTTCGGAGGAGTTTGGTAGAGTTCTCAAAAGGCAGATCGTTGAAATTTGACAACAGGCAGCCAAATTTCTGGCCAAAAAACGATCAGAAAGATTTTCCCAAATCCTTATATCAAATCTCGAGCCTATAGACGGAAAATTGATAGAGTTATTGTGTAGGAAAATGTATACAAACAGACAGACAGGCAGACCGACCCACACAAACGCGCGCACCTAATTTTCACTTATATATATATATATATATATATATATATATATATATATATATATATATATATATATATATATATACTAGCATTTAAGCCCGGCGTTGCCCGGGTGTTCCCGGGTGTTCTCTCGAGCATGTAGACCGAACATTGATAGAGTTATTGTGTAGGAAAATGTACACAAACAGACAGACAGACAGACAGACAGACCGACCCTCCCACACACGCACCTAATTTTCACTTTTATACATATATATATATATATATATATATATATACTAGCATTTAAGCCCGGCGTTGCCCGGATGTTCCCGGGTGTTTGGCTGTGTATGTTGAGCAAAAAAAAAATTGTGGTAGTAGGAAGGCAGTCTCGAACCCGTACCGCGAAAGAGGAAAAGAACGGGGAAAAAACTGACGTCTTTGCGGTTACGACCACCGCCAAACCTGAACTGACTTACGTTTAAATTAAGTCTAGACAATCGAAAGGAGAGAATTTCTTTAAAAAAATATCGGCGAAAAAAGCGACTGCCTCTGTAGAAAAGTGCCTAGTTGAAGGTGAAGATGTTAATGTTTTTAGACAATTTTTCGATATTTGTCGTATGAAAAGGCGAACTTTAAAACAATACTGATCTTGGTAAAATCTGTCGCCTCTGTCGAAAGTTTAAGGCAGAGATGCAAACATACATACATACATACATACATACATTTATATATTGGTAACTAAAAATTTTCGACCCAAACCGATGAAAAAGGTAGCCCTATCTCTGAATACACCTTATGTAAAATTTCAAATGTTTAGTCCATAAATTGTCTGAGTAATTAGGTAATTTTTTTAAACTTTGACCCCTGTTATGACCCCCTAAAATTTATTGTTTTGTGCTCAAACACCGTTATAAAGTTAGATCCATGTTCAAGTAACCTACATTTAAAATTTCACGTGTTTAGACCAAAAATTGCCGGAGGAGTTTGGTAGAGTTCTCAAAAGTCAAATCGTTGAACTTTGACTCCTTAATCCCAAAATTTCCGGCCGAAAACGTATCACATCGATTTTCCCAAATCTCAGCACCCTGTATATCAAATTTCGAGTCTGTAGACTTAAAATTAGTTATTGCATATGAAAATGTACACACAGAGACACACAGACACTTTCACTTTTATAGATAGATAGATAGATAGATAGATAGATAGATAGATAGATAGATAGATAGATAGATAGATAGATAGATAATGTTTTAATTAAAAATGTTCTTAACGCAAACATTGTGAAACTGAAACTTTAATAAATTTATTTCATTTTATCATACACTACACTCCCCCGGTTTTCCAGATTCCGACGGTTTAGTAACGCTCAGTAACTTAATGTTTGATTCAGCTTGTATAATGCTTTGCTGCTCCGTCAGACCTAAAGTTAACAGAATCTAATTATCGGCAACAATTTTTCGTAATAAAGAAACACGGTAATCTTGTTCCACTCGCAGTCTCTGAATGAATACTTACTTGATTATAATATAGTTATATGGCATGTAAACTGATCATCTAAGAAACTATTGCAAGTCAAAGTAATTAATGATGTCAAGTATAATACATATTATCGGGTTAACAAGAAATTTATTGTGGTTTTTTACTTTTAAATTCAGATGAACATATTTCTGTTCAAACAAGGGGTTATTTATCAAAATAAGCATTATAAGAATGAATACACTTTTGCCAACGCAAAACAAGTGTATTCATGCCAGAAAAGAAAAAAATATTGCCTTCTGATGGCGATGAAGTCGTTGAAGGCGTTTTTGATATCGCTAAGGTTTCTTAAGGATTTCTCACGCAGAAAGTTGTCGAGATGCAACGAAAGTGGTAATCGGTAAATGAGTGTTCTGGAGATTATGGAAGATAAAGCACAGTTTTGTAGCCCAATTCTTCAAAGTCGGTTTAGCAACGTGCGGTCGGGCATTGTTGTTGAGAAGAGTTGGGCCTTTTCTGTTGATTAATGCTGTAGCTCTCAGATTTTCTGATGCATTTCATCTATTTATTGACAGTACTTCTCCGCCGAAATGGTTTCGCTTGCTTTCAAATAATTGCAATGGATGCATATCACTGCACAGTCAGCATGAACTTCTTTTGGTGCAACTCTGGCTCCGTCGGCGTCTAAACACTGATCTAAGGAACCCACTTTTTATTGCAAGTCATAAACCAATCCAGAAGCGGGCCGTTCTTGTTGCGTAAAACAGGAAAGTGACACTACATAACGTCGTTTCCTTTGGTTGTTGTTCAATTCGTGAACCATCTTTTTCAAGTTTATTGGTCTTACAGAGTCAGTGTTGAAATTCTTTGATTGAAGGTTCCGAGGCAACGATAGTTGTTTGTTGATAATTCTAGTGTAATCAGACTTCAAATTTACGAAAATACAAAATCATTTCGAAATCATTTCAGATCAGTTTAAGTTTCAGTGGCAAATTCTCATCCGTAAGTAAGTTTCAACTTTGTGTGTGCAAAAAAAAACAATTATAGTCTGACTTTTAAGCAGAAACATCGAACGCGCCCTTGCCTTATTAAAGAACTTACTCTTGATTTTATACGCTGAGCCTTTCTGCTTGTGCAGTGATCAAACTTATCAAGTGCACTTGTTATCCTAAGCTGTGGAAGTGTGTTATCTTTGGTCAAAATCGAACTGTTTCTTTCTTTAATTGGATTTTCGATTATCGATTTTCAATATTATCGGAGGCACACTGACATAAAACCTATCTACGGACAAAAGTACATTTGTGTGAAATTTAAAATTGGCCCAGCCGTTTCAAAGTCCATAGGGAACAGACTCACACATACACACACGAAAGTGCCTTTTATATATATGTAGAAATATTTTAATTTTTTACGGGTTATGTATTTGTAGTTCCTAGTAGGGTGAATTTAGAAATTCAGAAAACTTTCAATCTTTTGTGAGTGCACTTGTATATAGTATGTATATTCTCTAAGTTTTCCTTCTCTAGGGAACATACAAATACATGCAAAGACTATATTCGAGAAAATGTTTGAAATTCTACAAAAAGATATAACCATTAAAGTATGCATAGATTAGAAAAACACTTAGATATTATGATAAGGTGGTTATCTAAGGACGTATTGCAAGTCAAAATAATTAATCATGTCAATTGTAACACTTACTATTATTGGTTAAAAATGAGCTTCATTTTTTTCGCCGAAAAGTGGTTTCAATATCGCCATTTGGAAGTCGTTTCAATATCGCCATGTAAATTTCTCTTAAATCTGCCTTATATCAGGTAGAATTAACTGACTGAGATTCGGACAGAGTAAATGTTTAAATTTATTGATTGCGGGTTTCCAGACAACGAAACTGGTTTATTTATAATTCGGGGGTAAGCAGACTTCAAATTGACAAGAAACACAAAATAAATTTGAAATCCTAATTCTCCATTTCCGATTAGGTTAACGCTCAGTGCTAAATGCTCATCTGTATATAGTAAGTTTCAGAATTATTTGCTCAAAATAAAAAAATTCTAGTCTGATTTTTAAACAGAAACATTCATTTCGAACGCGCCTTGTCTTATTAAAAAGCCTACTGTTGATTTTTTACGATGAGCCTTTCTGCTTGTGCAGTGATAAAACTTCTCAAATGCACTTGTCATCTTAAGCTGTATAAGGGGTTTATCTTTGATCAAAATCGGTGTTGTCTGGTGCTTCCCCTCCTGTATAAAATTATAGTACGTCCAACCCATTACCTCATTTTAAGAACGGCTTTCGGAATGGACACCCCCAAGGACGACTTTGTTGTAAGTAAGTAGGGAAAAGGGAACAATATAAACAGAACGGTTTCTTTAAATAATAAACAATTCTTCTTTATTATAAATAATGTTTAGAGAATTCTGTTTGTATTATAAACAATATAAATAGAACACTTTAGAGATTGAAACAATATAAACCTTTTTAAATTTTAAGGGTTAGACGACATAAACAAAAACAGAAACATGTTTTTTGTTGTTTCATGATTTTGAAATAAAAAATTTTTCGCAGACAATTGTTGAGATATATACCTAAAAGGAACTAAGATTGGGGGAACTTAGGTGAAAGCATTGTATTATGTTTTGAGTCGTAATTTCGATGTGAAATAAAAACAAAAAATTCAATAATAGTACTCACAAACATTTTCACAATACATACCTAAAAGTTTAAAAAAAAATGGCGAATTAGGCAAAAACAATGTATTTTGGTTGGTGACCTATTTGTGTTCCCAAATAAAAACAAAACCTGTATTAATAGATAGTATACGGGCAAGCCATAAGAAAAAGTGTTTTTAAAAAATTAAACACCCCCTATAAAAATTAAATAGCAGAAAGTACGCATGCGAGCGCCAGTATATGGAAGATTAGCTGCATTTTGTAGGTTTAAAAGTGTAACGCGTGTAGTGAAAGGGTGTTAAAAAAAGGAATGCTTTAGTCGACTAGGCAAAGACAAACGTACGACGTTATCGCCCTTGAAAGAGCGGCTTTATACATCTGCCATTTTGTAGTACAAATATCGCGACACTTCCATCCTTCTCACTGCTGTTCGGTTTATATGTGATATATTTTCAAATTAGTTTCCCTGATAATACCTTTATTAAATATATTATTTTAATATTTTTCAGTTTAATTATGTTTTTAATGTTATAATCTACTGTATTAATATATAACATATTAAGCTGAAAGACATGGTTTTATGAAATTTTTAATTTTGATATTAAATGATATATTTTCAAATTAGTTTTCGTTATAATACCTTTACTTCATATATTATTTAAAAGAGCGTATTTCACTTAATTTAATCGTATAAATTACAATCGTTTTAACAAATTATGTCTTTTTTTCCAAACGTTGAATACAAGATAGAAAAAGCAAATGTTCACATTTTTCTTATTTTAATTCTAGCTAGGCTGAAAACATCTCGCAATGTCAATGAAGCATTTGGTCCAGGAACCATTACTAAATACACAGTACAATGATGGTTTAATGAATTTCGTGGCGACGACGAGAGTCTTGATAATGGGCGTAGTGCTCAGCCATCGGAATCGGACGTTAACAACGATCAATTAAGAACCTTAGTCGAAGCCAATCAACGCACAACTGTTCAAGAATTTGCTTCTGGATGCGACGTAATGTATAGGATTATTTGATCCAATTGAGAGAGATTAGAAATACAAAAAAAACGATAAATGGGTGATTTACAAATTGAACGACAACCAAAAATAAATGCTGTTATGAAGTGTCATCTTCCCTTCTTTTACGCAAAAATATCGCGTTTCTCGATCGAGTTGTGACTTGCGATAAAAACTGGGTTCTTTACGATAACTGGCGACGCTCAGCTCAATGGTTAGACGCTGACGAATATCAACGACACTTCCAGAAGTCAGATTTGCCCAGATATGTTCATCTAAATTTAAAAATCAAAAACCGCAAGAACTTTCTTTTCAGTCTGAAACCAAATTTATGCGCATATACTTATATATATATATATATATATATATATATATATATATATATATACTTATATATATATATATATATATTGATAATATATATATATATTGATAATATATATATATATATATATATATATATATATATATATATATATATATATATATATATTGATAAAATATATAAAAAGCCCTGTTGAATGTGTTTTTCCCGTGCGACTGAGTGTACTGTTATTGAGAACATATTGTAATATATTTCATTTAATATATTTTCTTAGTTATTTTTTTAATTCCTGGACTTCATGTGTTTTTAATTCTTTAAAGATGTTTCCTTTTCCTTTCCTATCTATACTATCAACATATGTGTGACGGTCTATAATATTTCTATCTCTCTGTTGATTTGTATGATACAAATATAGGCATTTTGCACAATGAAATATGTGTAAGACGTTTATTGAAAAAGTTGATATAAAGCTTTCCATATTATATAATGAAGATAATATACAAAATAAAGATATAATAGTCATTATTATGGATTGGTTTTTGTATGAAATATAATGTAAATTTCGAGTAAATTATTCTATTCTATATAAAATTATTTGATTGCAGAAATTCTCCTCCGGACCAACTTACGGTAGGTTTGCAATCATAGATGCCACATACAAATCTTTTATATTTAAAACTTTTTCCCACCATTTTATGTAACTTTTGAACGCCGTTACATAAACATTTATTCGTTATAATAAAATCCTATCTTAGTACTTACAAGCGATATCTTACGATTGCCAAGATCTACAGACGAAGTAGTCCGTATTTTCCCCTCTACCTGAAAAGCCTACTTACCCAGTCAAGACCGGGTAAATATATAACCATTATAATTATAATGACCTGACAACCTTATTAACTGGATTAAACACTCACACCACTACACTTTACTATCCGAAAATAATGATTTCTCCCCACTAACATTCCTCCTATTCTCATTTGAAATTCTATTATTCCTTTATATACATAATCATACAAAATACGAACACGTCATCCCTATAATCAATATGGCCGCTCAATCGCCACGCAGTTTTTTTTTTAAATCATTTATACTTTCTTATCGTCACTCTTCCTCTATTTTACAGACTAATGCTCACAAAAATTAATCATAACATTTACTTTAAACTTACACAAACAAAAAAGTCAAAATTTTAATATAAATAAGTTAGCAAAACCACCTCTGGTGATGTTTAAAAATACCGTTAATCTTCGGCAACTGTTCTTTTTTTTAGAGTACACGTTAGGGTAACGTTTGTTAAAACATCTTTCTTCTACATTAAAAAAAAACCGTCTCAGCTTTCTTCCTTTACAATTTAATGAGAAATATCGTTCGATCGAGCGTCTAAACTTATGAGATGAAAATACAGAATTTTATCGAATCCCACAATTTAGACTTTATTGACATTACTTTCATCGATTACGTAGTTACCTTTCAGATTAAAAAAGTCTTATGAATTTTATCGCCGGGGATTAGTTTTTAATTAGTACGTTCTACCGAATTAAACATGTACTTTGTGATCACCACGGAGAAAAATAGTGGCGGAATATTTTTCTCGGTGATGGTCACAAAGTACGTGTTCAATTTAGTAGAGCGTTATAATTGAAAACTGATCCCCAACAATAAAAGTCATTAGAAAAAAAAATTTTTTTTCAATTATATTGTTTTGGATCTGAAAGTTAACTTTGTAATCGTTGAGATTAAAGTGAAAAAAAGATTTTTAAAAATGTAAATTGTGGAATTTAGAGAGGGGGACAATTTTATAGACATCCGCCAAATCTCTTAATTAAAGAGTAGTAGTAGTAGTAGTAGTAGTAGTAGTAGTAGTAGTAGTAGTAGTAGTAGTAGTAGTTGTTGTAGTAGCCCCCTACATCAAAGTGGCACCAAACCTCCGAACCTCGATTGGGGTGTTTAGCTATGAAAACAAAAAAATATTTTTCGCTTTCGTAATCATACAAAAATATTTCTTTTTATACAAAACATATTTTTACACAGCAAGCCTGAATTACATGCAGATAAATCATTTTCATTACTTTTCATTCAGTTTGTATTTGATTACATTCACGCCAGCTTTCTCTTTCTTACTTTGTCTGTCAAATAATTTACGCCGCTAAAATACAAATTTCTCCTTTATTACCTTGCCAATTGATTTACTTATTTGTTTGATATTGGTTTTTGTTTTATTTTTGTACTACAATTGCTTTAGTTTAATTCTCTTTTCAGCAATCATTTTCCACACTGCCTAGACATTAACTTTTTTAAGGTACTTTTTTTTTACCTTAGCACCAAATATACTATTTCCCTAAAGCTGACGACTTTTATGGGTTCAAGACTATGCTGAATAAGACAATCTATTTTAACTTTGGCGGAAACAAGTAGCTTTCGAGATATAATGACTGGGTTATGCAGTATAATTTACTATTCTACACACGCGCAACAAAAAAAGGTGTACTACTCTCTGCACGACAGTGCCACCCACCTTCAATTTTTTTTGGGGGGGGGGATTATGACCTTTGTGGGTGGGTATGCTGACAAAATATATCGAGGTTATAAAATGGGGTGTCTATGCCGAAAGTCGTTCTTATCATGACGAGGTTGTTCGTGTCTATACCATACGACGTTCTTAACATGAGGTTACGGGTGTCTATTTAGAACGCATTCTTAACAATAGGATGTTGGGGATTGGCCACCATCAAAAACCGTAGTTTATTTTTTTATGAGGATGGGGGGTATGCTTCCATCAGGCAACGCCGGTTAACAAGTGTTGCTACTATATATATATATATATATATATATATATATATATATATATATATATATATATATATATATATATATACGAGAAAATGGTTGTTCTGACAAATATAATGCATTTCATTACTTAAATATGTCCGATATTTAATATGTACGATATAATAACCAACAAAATGTTAACGTTTGTGTATGCTAAGATACGAAACAAATCACATATTTATTTCGATTATTGTTTAATTAAATATGTATTGTATGCAACAAAATGTTGTTATTATTGTTTTATTAAATAATTATTGCATACAATAAAAATTTTATTTTGGTTGTAATTGAATCGACATCTTTTTGTTAATTTTCCTCCGGAATAAGTACGTGAATGCTCACAGTTTCGTGATTTTTTGTCAGACATACATTATCTACAAAGATGGTATGGGCACCCATTATTTATTTGTAGTTCAAACAAGAATTACAGATTTGTATTTTTGATTTTACAGTAAACCGTAAACTGTGAATAAAGGTGTATTCGATTTCTTGATGGTGCAGGGTGACTGACCGAACAGGGCTAGAAGGTAGAAGCCTGTGTCGGAGCTCATAAGCATATAAAAGGTTAAACTTGAAATACTGATAAATCTTTCCGCCGCCAGCTGGAGATAATTTTATGTGCTTCATAAGATGCAGGTCGATGTTTAACATTAAAAGACATTGTTAATCAAACAACGAATAAAAAGAGTTGAAAGGAAAAGATAAATAAACTTACATATATTATGTATGACATTAAAAGCGACTGGAATCTTGGGAAGAGCGCCATGATTAGGTAAATATGAGAGCATCCTGACTTAATAAAAATATTTTTTTAAACTGCCTGGCAAATATACCCGATTAACCAAATGCAAGCGAGGTACTAACCAGTACACTTGGAGGAGCAGTTAAAATCTTTTTAAAATCTCCGTTAGAATGTCTGAGAATGAAAATGAATGTCTGGCATCGAAGTCACATTCAGAACTTGAACAAAATGATATGAAAATTTGAAAACTAAAAAAAAGAAGGCAATTTAATGAGACACACTCCCCAGTTGATATGCAATCAGTGATGGTTCCTTTCACGAACGGTTGTACCTGCTTCGAACTGTTAGTTAGCATTAAGAATACTAAGGTCATGTACACTCCTACTCCTGGTAATCTGTATATGAAACTTGATATCTTCGTCTATGGAAATGCCTTGAAGTCGTAAAACTTTTTTCTACCTTGATAGTACCTTATCAAATGATGCGGAAATAAGGCAGAGAATCAGCAAGGCATCAGATACATTGGGAAGGTTACAAAATAGTCTTGTCTGATGGTGATCTAACTCTGACAACTACAATGTCAGTATATCAAACATGTATATTGTCATCCCTACTCTGTGCCTCTGAAACATTGGCCTTGTACCAGTCATATGTAGAACAGCTCGAGAGGCTTCATTAACAATGTCTTAGACACATTCATGGTTAAAAGTGGGATAGTTTTGTCCCTGATACATATGTCTTAAATAAGGCTAAAACAACCAGTATTGCTACCATTGTTATTAAGAACCAGAGTTGTTGGGTGGGTCATCTTTTTGGCTTGATGCCTAACGACTCACAAAACAGTTGTTTTATGGTGAGCTCATTTTTGGCAAAAGACACAGCACAAGCCCAGAAAATGTTTTCATGATATCATCAAGGAGAGTTTGGTGAGCTTTCATGTACCTGTTGATAGGTGGGACTCAAAAGCGCATGATCGCAAGCAATGGAGGGCACTGATATCCATGCGCGCAGAACAATTTGAAACAAATAGACCGAGTAAATCTCAAGAAATCGTGTAGAAAACGCCAAATCATCAAGATCTGTGGATCTGTGAAGTGTGTGACCGGACTCTATTGTCCAAGGCAGGTGTCGATAATCGCATGAAAGCCCACGATGATACGGGTTCCATTACCGTTGGTTTCTTCAAAAACCAATGACCGTCTTTTGTGTCATTTCTGCTTGAGAGTGTGCAACTCGCTAGCAGGACTGAAAAGTCATCTTCGGGGACTGGACGTTCATGGACTGAGGGAGTTGCACTCGTCTGAGAAGACGTGGCAATCATCATGTATGTATGTATGCATGTATGTGTGTATGTATGTATGGCATATCTGATATATCCATGTTTAGAGCTCAAGGGTTGTTGTGGTCGTGTGTTAAAAGCATGCAGATGCTGTAGTATCATATATAGCTTCTGCCAGTCAAATATCCCCATACTAGCACGTCATGAGTTCTGTTATGCTAATGGGGCTCTGATGAATGGCGATTGTATATTGCCAGAAAACTAAACCTCCACTGCCTTGTGGGATAAGGTTTTTAAACCAAAGTTTAATAGTAAAGTAACCCTGACAGAAACCTCCAGAGGAGCTTAGGACCTATTGACAGCAACATTCATAAAACACCGGCGTGTGAATTAAGCTCTGGTGCCGAGTTACCTAACTCTCACTCATGGGTAAATGATATTAAGGAGTAGACGAAGCTTCTACAAGCCGTGGTGAAGGCAATCCTTCTAGAAGAGAACAAATCTTACGAAAATCTGCGGCCAAAGCAATTACCGGTCATCTTGCAATAGCTTGTCACTACGTTATTGTTGCAGAGGTTCAGAGAGTTGCACTCGTGTCATACAATCAATTGTCACTTTAATACAATGATGTACAGATGTTACTTAGGATTTCTCTTTTTATCTTTTATGTTTTATGTCTTTCACTTTTTATCTGTCGTTCATTTCTACTGCAAGTCCTATGACGATGAAGGAGTGACAGTGATCAGTTGGAGATACACAATCACAAGTCTGCACAGTGGTGACAGTAATGCTATCTTTATATCGTTGTTGTGCCTTCACATGACAGTGGCCAATTTTGGTGAGAGTTCCTGTGACTGAGCAGCTCTATTTAGGGAGATAACAATCAGAGTCTTGGGGAAGTGCTAGAAAAGGTGCACCAAAAATTGTCTCTCAAACTGTCACTGGTTAGTTCCCTGTGGCTAATGGTGGTTCATGTAAGCAGGATGAAAACAACAATTTATCTTCAAAAGGAATAAAACTCAACTTATGCTATTGGAATGTACGTTCTCTTCTTGATAAAACGTCGTCCAACCGTCCAGAGCGCAGGACACTCTTGTCACTGAAGATCTACGGAAACTTAATAAAGATATTGCTGCTCTATCAGAAATCCGCCTCTCAGATGAAGATCAAATCACAGAGGTATCATCAATCTACATTCTCTTCTGGATTAGTAAACCGGGGGGTCCGTAAAGATGCTGGAGGTGGTTGTGCAATTAAAACATCCTTGGTTGATACTATGGAATTTCTTTCCAGTATGTGATCGCATTATGAAACTTCGTATTTCTCTCTCACACAACAGATTCATCACTATTCTTTCAGTCTATGCATACACCCTTCAATCCAATGGAAATGACATCTTGTGTTTAGACGAGATTCTGCGCTCCGTTGTTGCATCTACACCAATTAATTAAAAAATTGTTAATCTTGGTGATTTTCATGCCGTTGCTGGAAAAGACTGTGAGACCTGGAGTGCTCTATGGCTGTAAGATACTAGAGTTGTGTTAAGAATTTTATCTTTATATCTGAACATTTTTTCACCGTAAAATGAAGCCCTAAACTTGGACACATTCTCGTTCAAGGTATGGTCACCTTATTGACTTTATCATAACTTGAAAACGCGAAATTCGAGATGCATATACTGTTGGCGTCATGCGCAGCGCTGAATGTGACATTGATTACATGTTGGTGAGAGGAAAGTTTAATCTACAAATCCGTAAGAAAGTTCGTCATGCCTAGCCGAGTTGATGTCGCCAAGGTGAACTTGCCTGAAGTTCAAAAGAGTATAGTGGAAAAGCTTGATAATCTTGCATTTAAAGGCACATAGGTGAATTTCAAAACTCAGGTTTATTCTGCTAGTGCTGAAGTTCTTGACTTCAAAAAGAATAAGAACAGGGACTGATTCGACGACAAAAATCTTAAAAATAATGTTTGATTAATAAGTAGGCTTTTTATTAATCTTTTTTTCGTAAAAATAATTCTGATTATACAACTAATTTGCGACAATACAAAGAGGTCAAAGTCACATTACAACGTGAGCTAACAAAAATGAAAAACCAATGGTCGATGAATTTAACGGAGCAGATTAAAAAGGCGTAGGAATTTTATGGTCTCCTGCGCCAATTATTTGGTCCTTCTACCTCTTCAGTATCTCCCCTGATGTCGAAGGCTGATTCTGTTGTAATCAAAAATCGGGGAAATATTTTGAAAAGATGGCAGGAACACTTTGCTGATGTTTTTCATAATCCCTTGTGGATGCTGATACAATTGATAGTCTACCACGTATTCAGAATGGATCGTTTGGATGGATATTTTGGATAGTCTAAAGATTGGAGGTGTGAATAATGCTGATGCTATTCTTTTTTTGTTTGTTTGTTTACAAGACCTGTGTTCTGACCACACGGTTGTATTCATCGAAGATATGGAAATTGCAATAAAGGCACATTAAATGTTTTAACGATCTCACCAAACATGCTTCAGACGTATCTTAAACATCAAGTGGTAAGCACAAGTACCTGATACCGAGGTTCTTGTAAGAGTATGTTGCTCTAGTGTTGAGACCCTTGTAATCAGATCTCACGTGCGTTTGGTGGGCCATCTGGTGCGACTGAAAGATTATAGGCGGCCGAAACAAATTTTTATGAGGAACTGGAAAATTGCAAGCACCCTCAACATAAGCCTATGCAGAGGTTCAGGGACTATACAAAGAGCAATTTTAAAGTTCTACAAATCAACATCGACACGTGGCAAGAACTTACTCTGCCAAGGCCGAAATGGCGATTTTCTGCGTGAAAGTTGTGATGCTTTAGAGAAAAGAAAGCGGGCCCACAGCAATCCGAAGCAAGAGTTTCACAAAGCTTTAATTGATAGTCTTAACCATGACACACAGAGCTAGAAATGCGAAATTTGTGAACGAGTGTTTTGTCAAAAGCTGACTACGTCAACAACTTTAAGTCACACAATCCTCCTGTTCAGGTAAATATTGGTCCGAACCAAGCGATCTGTTTAATATGCGGTAAAATTTGCAAGTCTACTGCTAGTTTGAGAAGATACGATTGTTCATAGGAATACCCTTCAACCTCCAGAGGAAGTCAACTCAGTGGAAATTGCTCAATTTTATGTCACATCCTCTTACAAAATGTGCAAATCTGCGGCGGGAGTGCAGAGGTATCTGAGTTTGCATGGCCGACGAAATGGGGAGAATTCAATGTGACGACAATCATTTGGAAAGATGCATCATATCTTGCATGCCTAAAGGGGTGTTTTACAAGATTTCAAAATGGATTTAAAACATTCATATGAGATCAAAACATAGAAAATTATTTTCACTTCTTATGCTGTTTTTATTATAAATTTTAAAAGTTCTAACGCGTTAAAGAATCAGCTCACTGCTAATTTAATAGCTTGTGTTATTTTTTTTTATCTTCGCGGCAACAAGTCTCCTTATATTTTGAGTACACTTCACAGCTTTCAAAAAATATTGAAAATGATTTCAAGTTATTGTAAAATCCGCTTATCATTAATCTTTCGCAGGCAGCGCACGTTGGTCTTATTTTGATTTGAGTGGCAGCAAGCCTCATCAATTTGCCAGTAATCTCCGTATTTTTCTGGTGAACATCAGATGCATACCCTCTCTTCTAGGTATATCAACCGATAATTCTTCACGGCTATTTTTGTGGATATATTTTACAAAATTTTTCGACGTCCAACGATTTCCCAACTACTTATAAATTCATATAAAGCAGCCTTAAATATATTTTCGAATTATCGATACTATGTGGATGTCACTATTAATATTCCCAAAATTAAAACATCGCAATGATTTTTAAGGCTTAAAGCGAACATTTTGCACGACGCTTTGCTCGCTTTCATTTTGGTAACTTACGTTCAATTTGTGTTTGATTTTCTCTATTTGTCGAAAAATGTCGGGGCACATAATATCTAACGTCCATTCATTGATTTCCTGTTAAAATACACAAAATATCATCATCAGTTAAAAGCATCAACCAATGAAGTTAATACACGTTAATACAATTCTATTCATTAAAAGTGTGCATTTTTTTCTTTCCTTCTCTCCCTTTCTTTACTTTTTTTTTTTTCGTATTCTTTATTTCTTTACGTGTTTCTTCCTCCACAATCTCGTTTATTATTACTTTGCATTGTTAGATTTTTTCTTTTTATCTTTCTTCAAACTGCTCACCTACCTTCACTACACCTTTTACCTATATCGGCATATATAAATATATGTAAAGTTTCACTCAAATTGGAACATTTTCCTGATCCTTTGCCATGGCGTCACAACAAATAATTTTGATGTCATTTGTGTCCGTCGTTTATTTCATGTCATGGTTTCACTGCATTCAGGTATGATAACACGTTTTCTCTTTTTATGATTGAACAATGTTTGTTATTTTGTTTGTTTCTAGAAGTCTGCCTGTGCATTTATTAGTATTTGTAAAAGAGAGACTATTAGTGTTATCTATTGCATTTATTTATTTATACTTGTGTAGTTGTTGATCTCTCACGCTTTATTTATAAATTCATCAATTTAAGCTTACAATTTATATCAGCATCGCTATAAATTAATCTGTCTATTGATCGATAACTTAAGTAATCGATCCTTGTAACACTTATTAGAATCAGAGATTGAATAGGCATATGTTACTCTCACGTAAGTGTCGCTAGAAACTGATTAATTTCGTTGATTATTCACCAATTTGCTGGTTCATCACAATTTTGCGTAAATCTATTATTAGTCTAAATATGGTTGCTACGTTTGATTCTGGTCTCAGAAATGAGGGTTATCGTTAGGGAAGTGTGACATTTTTTTTGAGAATCTGTGCCGGCGTTGGTGTTTATAAACGTTGTGGCGCAGTGGTTAGAGTACTGGGAAAAATCAATTGTAAAAGTGATATTCTCCTGAAGGTTGAAGGTTCAATCCTCAGTGTGGGCAACCGAAATATACATTTGCGAATTACTTAGGACCTCTATCCAGTCATGGCTGACGGAACAAGAGCACGCTACCCCCGTGTTGTAAATAAAGGGTTCCGCTCGAAATTCCGTCCAAATTCCCGAGTTCGACGGAAACATTCCCGAGTTCGACAAGATACACCTGAAGAAGGTTGGAGATTATATCGACAAAAACGTTGTGAAAATCACACTCAAGATGAAAACAGTAGTCCGATGAATAATAATACCAAAAAAAAAAAAAAAGTATATTTCTAAAAACGAGAAAAAAATTCAAATTCATTCCTTACTCAACTGACTGCAGACTTGACTCACAACAGATTAAGGAGAATTCGAGGAAACTACATGTACAAATTCTAATGGATAATTTCGAATAAGAAACGAATCAACAAAACTAGTTAATCTAAAATTAACTAGCAAGTTACCAGACCTTGAAATCTCGAAAGTGAGTTAAAAAAATCCCAGCTTTCTGCTAAAACAAAAGAAAAAGTAAGTCTTCGTTTTATTTCAACATTCAAATGGTTTACCGTTATATTTGTATATGGTAGCAAACTTTGGAGAAAAGGCATAAATTCTTTGCAGCTTCAACATGCACGCGTATTAAAAAAAAAAAACTCTGCAGTGGCCGTTGATAATTCCTTAACCTTAAACATTTATTCGACCACAATATTACGGGGTCTTTAAACGAATGCACTCTTTATTATTTGATTAATTAAATTAATTTTAAATGTCTTTGTAAAGAAAATATGCTACCAAATAGACAAATTGGGTCCTTTAAAATTATTACAACTCTAATTGACTTTTCCACATTCCATAATGTCCAACTAAAAAAAAGAAGTTGTAAACGGAAACAAATTTTGACGAAAAAAAAAAGCGTTATAACATTAGAGCATTTGTTAGTTTTAAACTTATTAACGAATGACAAATTTCTCACAGGATTGGCACAAGTTAAATACTTGACTATATTGTCGCAATTCTGTGTTCTGAACAATTTCTCTCAATTTAAACTAGTTATTAAGCCTTTAAAATATAACGCAACGTTTCTTACTGTGATGTGTGCATAATCGAGTACTTTTTTCAAGAATCTAATTTTAACATATTTAATCTTTGCATTACTCTAGTCTATACAGTTTGAGAACAGCACAGAAGGGAAATCCTAATTGGTAGATATGACCATGTCTATTTTTACCACAACATCAAGTAATTTTAATCAATTTTTAATTCTAAAAATGCTCCCATATAAGCGACTCTTATTTTATTCATTTATTTTTTCTATTATTAATGTACAAAATTAAGTCATAAAAAATACGTCGGATTTAAACCTAAACAAAAGTAATATAAATATCCCTTCTTTGGTCTGTGCCAGTTGGCACAGTTTAATATTCAAATTTAAAATCGTTAAATACAATTTAGGCGCGCAGTACAATTGATTGTTTCGGCGCGTTAAAAAAAATGAAAAATGACACCCACGCAAATTCCGGCGTGACCTTTATATACCAAAGGTGCGTACGTAGTTGAAAGCACCCCATGTGATGTCTTC
Organism: Euprymna scolopes; assembly: GCF_053919585.1. Lineage (NCBI taxonomy): Eukaryota > Metazoa > Mollusca > Cephalopoda > Sepiida > Sepiolidae > Euprymna > Euprymna scolopes. The sequence goes on from NC_136513.1 coordinate 4,500,064, forward strand.
CGTCCAATGGAATTCCTCCTAGGACACATTTTAAAACTGATTTTCTAGAGCTCGTTTGGAGCCAATCAAACCAAATATAAACATGCACAAACACAAAATCTATCTCTTTAGTCTCTTAGCCTTTCGAGCATTCTTTCGTCTCTTTAAACTCTTCCGACTCATTCAACGCTTTCTCATTAGGACTTGCCACGCGTGCAAACATCAATTATTTCATTTCCACTGCTCCGCGCATTAATACTCTCTTTTAACAGACGAACATTAATATTGTCTATGTTACATATTTGAACATTCAAAGAACACAAAAAAAGAGACTCTCCACCTTTCATATGAACTCAAAAAAAAAGAACTCTGAAATATTGAGAACTATGTTTTAACTTGTTATTATTTGTTATTTCTATTCCGGAAATAAACCTCCGTTTGTGTTGCACATAAGATTTCTTATTTTTATTTTTATTATTTGTGGAGGAAGTCAGTTCCCAAAAAAAGGCCAGGCGACCCCCACAAGTTGGTGACCCGACGCAGAAATCATATGCACAACGGAATCGTATAAACTATTAAACAACCATGACTCAGCGGAAAAAGCGACAATTTTTTTCGGCCACAATTTCAAGCTCCGCGTCACCGGAAAAAGTCAGTTGACAGTTTAAAGGCTTTGAAATCACTTTCGAGCGAAGAAAACAAACATGGAACCTTCCTGTGTTGAAAAACCTCTGGCAACGTTAACGGTAAATATACCAGCATTTAATCCTACCAACATAAAGACCTGGTTTATCCAAATCCAGGCCCTTTTCGACGCAAAGCGGATAACGTCTCAACGAACCAAATACTGTTACTTGGTGGAAAAACTCCCGGCAGACGTCGTCGAAGAGGTGGCAGATTTATTGGAGAATGTGCCTGAAGACAACCCATATGACGAACTTAAGAAGGCCATCTTACGACGGACAGGCTTTTCAAACGAAACAAGGTTACGCAATCTTTTCACCCAAGTAGAATTGGGAGATCGCACCCCGTCACAACTTTTGCGATACATGCGTACATTGCTAGGGGACAACAAAATGTCCGAAAATATAATGAGAAGTCTGTGGCTGGATAAACTTCCAGACACAACAGTACAAATCCTAGCACCCACAACGGAAGAGACAAATATTGAAAAACTCGCCGATATGGCAGATCGAATCCATGAAAATCTGAGGCACCGCAAAGTAAACTCAGCACAAGCACAGCAGAAACAGACGTGCGACGACGATATATCGGGACTAAAAATGACGGTCGAAAATCTCACTCGACAAGTGCAGGAATTAATGCAAATAAACCATCGTTACTCATTTAATAAACGATCGGACTACCGAAAACGAAGTCTTAGTAGAGGTCGAAGCAACACACGGGAACGAGCGAACGAAATCTGTTTTTACCACAAAAAATTCGGCACACAAGCTCGGCGTTGCACTTATGCTTGTTCTTTTAAAAACAAGAATCAGGGAAACGAATATTCCGGCCAGTAGAGACGACGACTGTCGCTGGATTTTCCACTAAAGGTCGTTTATTTTTTATTCGTGATAATAATCATGGATATAATTTCTTAATAGACACTGGAGCTGAAATCAGCGTGATACCACCTCTACGTAAACAAAAAGCTATTCCACAGCCTTACCACCTCCAAGCAGCTAATGGCACACAAATACCGACATACGGTGAAAAATATTTAGACGTCAATCTCGGCCTGCGCCGCACATTTCCGTGGATTTTTACCATAGCCAACGTGACGACACCAATATTAGGAGCAGATTTCCTAGCACGGTTTAATCTATCGGTAGACATGACTAGTCGCACACTGACTGATAACCAAACAAAAATCGTAATTAAAGGTATCACCACAAGATACCAGTCTACTGGGATTAGTTCTGCCTTACCTGAAGAGACGTACATTCGTCGGCTGTTTCAAAAATACCCACAACTTACTCAGCCATTCAAAGTCACGGATAATATTAAACATAATGCAAAGCATTATATTAAAACGAATAGACAACCAGTCTACGCCACCCCCAGACGTCTGAAGCCGGATAAGTACAAGATCGCAAAAGACGAATTTCAACGCATGTTGCAACAAGGAATTATCCGACCTTCCAAAAGTGCGTGGTCATCTCCTCTACACATGGTACAGAAAGCAGACGCGACAACATGGCGTCCATGCGGTGATTTCAGGAGATTAAATGCACAAACTGTACCGGATAGATACCCTATCCCACACATTCACGATTTTGCAATCGGACTGCAAAATGCCACGGTATTTTCCAAACTGGATTTAGTAAAAGCGTATTACCAAATACCGGTGGCGGACGAAGATATCCACAAAACAGCACTGACCACACCATTTGGACTTTACGAATTCGTCAGAATGCCATTCGGACTTAGGAACGCTTGTCAAACCTTCCAAAGGTTAATAGACGAGGTTTTTAGGGACCTTCCATTCGTATTCGCTTACGTGGACGATGTCCTAATTGCTAGTAGAAACCTCGACGAACATAAACAACACTTGGAACAAGTTTTTCAAAAACTGTCCCATTACGGTTTAAAAATAAATTTGGACAAATGTATTTTCAGTCAGCAAGAAGTAAACTTCCTTGGACATTCAATTGATAAGGATGGTATATCACCATTACCCGAAAAAGTAAGCGCCATTACGGATTTTCCACAACCTACGTCTGTTAGACAAGTTCGTCGCTTCATAGGTATAATTAATTACTACAGACGATTTTTACCCAACTGTTCCACAATCCTTGCACCGTTAACGTCATTATTGAAGAACAAAACGAAAAACCAACAATTAAAACTGGACGGATCAGCTTTAAAAGCTTTCCATCAAGCTAAAACTGCCTTAGTCAATTTCACAAAATTGAATTATATTAAGGACAGCGAAGAATCGAAGCTTACACTTACAACAGACGCGTCAGACAAAGCTGTAGGAGCAGTTATACATCAACTGACAGGGGATACAATGACCCCTATATTGTTTTACTCAGCCAAACTGAGCAAGACACAGACAAAGTACAGTACCTTTTCAAGGGAACTATTAGCAATTTATTTGTAAATTAAACATTTTAGACATCTGTTAGAAGGAAGAAATTTCTGTATTTACACTGACCATAAACCGTTAACATATGCACTGCATACGCATGTAGATAAATATGGTCCAAGAGAAATCAGACACCTTGATTATATTGCCAAATATTCCACAGACATCAGATACGTCAAGGGGCAAGAAAACATCGTGGCGGACGCATTATCACGAGCTGCAATAACTTCACTAAATTCCAGTTCGTTAACTATGGAATTAATTGCACAAGAACAGAAGACGGACAAGACACTCACTGACGTACAACAGAAAACGTCTTTGCAACTGAAGGAAATGCCCGTACCTTTTAGTGTAACAACACTTTATTGTGATACAGCAAAAGAACAACCGCGTCCATACATACCGCCAAGCATCAGACGACATGTTTTTCTACATTTTCACAATATGTCGCATCCAGGCAAACGAGCCACCGTAAAAATAATAACAGACCGCTTTGTTTGGCCGAATATGAATGCAGATATTCGAAATTGGACCAAGACGTGTGTATCCTGTCAGAAAAATAAAATACACAGGCACACGAAGTCACCGCTGGGCACTTTCAGTGCGCCTGATGCCAGGTTCACCAATATCCATGTTGACTTGGTGGGGCCATTACCGCCCTCAAAAGGACATACCCACATTCTCACCATAGTCGACAGGTTCAGCAGATGGCCAACAGCCATACCCGTGAAAGACACATCGGCAGCGACAGTAGCTGGAACAATACTAAAAGACTGGATAGCAATTTTTGGAGTACCGTCAATACTCACAACGGACAGAGTTTCGCAATTTCAATCGAAACTCTTCGCAGAGTTCAACCAATTGTTGGGAACAACCCACATAAAGACTACTGCTTATCACCCTTGCTCAAACGGCCTCGTCGAACGCTTTCACAGACAGCTAAAAACCTCTTTGGCCACGAGTCTTAACAACGCGGACTGGTCAGATAATTTACCATTAATCCTATTAATGATCCGAAACACAATAAAAGAAGACTTACAAAGCACACCAGCAGAGCTAGTTTTTGGATCCGTAGTCACACTACCTGGACAGTATTTTAATGCATACACAGATATTTCAGCCACGGCTACATTTGTGACGGAATTAAAGAACAAATGTCTTCTCTCAAATTTACCCCCACCAGGAGGGCTGACAAACAAACCTATATACCGAACGGCCTTCACACATGCAAATTTATGTTTATCAGGAATGATACGGTCAAAAAGCCATTTTGTCCAAATTACACTGGACCATACCAAGTTTTGGACAGAAGTGAAAAATATTTTACTGTCCAACGGAAAGACAGGAAAGACAACATCGCGATCGACCGAATTAAACCAGCATACATTGAGGAATACCCCCAGACAATTTCCCCACCAGAACAAATTCCCTTAGAACATGGGAGACCAGCAGAAAATGACGAGGACACCAAACCCACGACAAAAACGGGTAGGAAAGTCCACTGGCCGAAACATTTCAAAGAATACATTACATATTAAAAAAAAAAAAAAAATTCCAATCTGGGGGGAGTATTTGTGCCAGTTGGCACAGTTTAATATTCAAATTTAAAATCGTTAAATACAATTTAGGCGCGCAGTGCAATTGATTGTTTCGGCGCGTTAAAAAAAATGAAAAATGACACCCACGCAAATTCCGGCGTGACCTTTATATACCAAAGGTGCGTACGTAGTTGAAAGCACCCCATGTGATGTCTTCCGTCCAATGGAATTCCTCCTAGGACACATTTTAAAACTGATTTTCTAGAGCTCGTTTGGAGCCAATCAAACCAAATATAAACATGCACAAACACAAAATCTATCTCTTTAGTCTCTTAGCCTTTCGAGCATTCTTTCGTCTCTTTAAATTCTTCCGACTCATTCAACGCTTTCTCATTAGGACTTGCCACGCGTGCAAACATCAATTATTTCATTTCCACTGCTCCGCGCATTAATACTCTCTTTTAACAGACGAACATTAATATTGTCTATGTTACATATTTGAACATTCAAAGAACACAAAAAAAGAGACTCTCCACCTTTCATATGAACTCAAAAAAAAGAACTCTGAAATATTGAGAACTATGTTTTAACTTGTTATTATTTGTTATTTCTATTCCGGAAATAAACCTCCGTTTGTGTTGCACATAAGATTTCTTATTTTTATTTTTATTATTTGTGGAGGAAGTCAGTTCCCAAAAAAAGGCCAGGCGACCCCCACAGGTCTCTAATTTAAATTTATTCCTAGACTCTAATAGAATCTGAAAATTCAAAGATATACTGAATAGATATTGTAACAATGCACTAAATTTTGTTGCAATATACTAAATAAATGTTTGAATAAACTAAAATGTTTCAATGACTTAAATGCTGTAACAATAAACTAAATGTTTTTTTTTTTTTTTACACAGTGATCACCACTTATCAAGGCCCGGAAGCCACTCAGGGATAAGGGTTATTGCAAGTACATTACGTTAGTGTGGCGATTTGATGAAGTGTTTAATTAAGGGGGCGGTTCATTAGGAATTTGTTAACATTGGACTTGAAGACATCCAAGTTGTAGTCCGGAGGGAAGCAGGCAGACGGAACAGAGTTCCACAGACGTGCAGTTCTAGGAAATAAGCTTTGTTCATGGAATCCGCGTTTTGATTTAGGCACAGATAAAGAGTGGGGGAAATTTTTCACAGTGGATTCAGCTAGACGGGTGTTTTTCGTGAAAGATTGGCGAGGTGGGACCAGAGATTGGAGTTCAGATGAGCATCTGCCATGGAAATAACGATAAAACAAGGACAGGCTCGCAACGTCTCTTCTGTGGGAGAGAGGTTACAGGGTAGAGAAAAGGGCATCCCCCACTAAGCCACGAAGTCTATTTTGTACTCTGTCAAGGCAGGATAGGCTGTTTTTAGCAGCTCCTGCCCAGATATGGCAACAGTATTCCATCCTTGGACGTACTTGGCTTTTATATAGATAGAGAATTGCATCAGTAGTGAGATATCTTCTGGAGCAGTAGAAGGATCCCACCATCTTTCCAGCGACCTTGGCAACAGACTTGATGTACGTGTTCCATTTCAGATCAGGAGTAAAGGTAAAACCCAGAAGCTTGTCAAAACACGGAGCCTCACCCAGATGAGAGCCATCCATCACAATTGATGCCAGCTGGGGATCAGAGCGTTGATGATGTAAGGATAGGAGTTTGGTTTTGGATGCATTAAAGGTAACCAGCCACATCTTCCCCCACTGAACCACGCGCCCGAGATCAGAGGATAGAGAATCAGAGAACTTTGTCATTTACAGCCTTTGATGTGTTGCCGTAGATGGTTGTGTCATCAGCATAGATGTCAACGAATGATTTAAGTATGTGTTTAGGGAGGTCATTGATGTAGATCAGGAAGAGAGTTTGGCCCAGGATTGACCCCTGGGGGACTCCAGCATTTATATTGCAGGCCTCTGATTTTTGTCCATCGACCACTACTCTTATGAGCCTATCGGAGAGAAATGATTTAATGATTGAGAAAACATTTCCCGTTATATGTTGTTTCAACACCCTAAATGTTGTTGCAAAAAACTAAATTAAATTTAACTTTTCCGAAACAGGTAGAACGGCGAGTTTATAATAAATAAAATATATATTTATAGCAATTAAAAGTTGATCCCTCTATAAATATACTTGGATTCCTTAAGGTTTAACTCTTGTAAAGACAGAAATAAAAAAAAATTCAACCTGCAAAAATTAATGCTTTACTTTATAAATATCCGAAAGTAGTTGACATGCCTAAACATCATGTTAATTTGGTAAAACCCTTCAACCATGTGGGAATTGATTACATGGGTCAGTTTTGGGTAAAGGATGAAGAGGATGGAGGTACAGTGAAAATGTTTGCTTTAATATTTACTTGCTTTAACATAAGGGCAATCCATTTTCAACTGTTACCTGATAAGTCCACCCGGAATTTTCTGCTTGCCTTTCAGAGATTTTGAAACATGTACTCTGTACCTCAATTTTTATGAATTGATAACTCTAAAACTTTTAAGAAAGCAGGTTGTATTCTTGAAAACTCTCTACAGTCAAAGGAGTTTCAAGAAGAACTAGAAGGATCCGATATCCGACATATCAAAATCCCTTTATATTCTGTGTGGGTCGGTTTGGCTTGCGAGAGATTGATAAGAGTTCTTAAAAGTTGTCTATTGAAGGCCATAGGAAGATCTAGACTTAGCTATTTTTGAACTTTTAACAACATTGTCAAATATTAAGTTGGCTATAAATTCTAGACCTTTGACGCATATATAGAGCTCTCCTTATCTTGAAATTATAACACCTGATTCATTTTTGCGATTATATGGGAATCCCTCTTTAGTTTTAAGATCTGAATAAGTTTGGCAAGAACAACCTGACCCAAACTCATTAAATAAAACTTTAGAATTTCAAGGAGAAATGATATCCAAATTTAAATTATTGTAGTATGAAAGCTATTTGCTAAGTTTAAGAGAACACGGCAGGAATATTTACCAAAATAAATGGGAAAATAGAATAAAAGTAAGGGGTGTAGTATTAATCAAATCCACAACGAAATCTAGACTATTCTGGATGTTGGGAAAGGTATTAGAAAAGGTAATAGGGTTTGACAATAAAATACTAGCCGTTAAACTTAAGCAAACTAATGGAGCAATAGAGTATCACTCCATTTCTAATCTATATTCTATGGAAATATCCTGTCCCCAGAATGGAAGTATCTACCAGTAGGCTTTCCCAGAATGATTCTAGTGAAGGACCTAAGGATAAAACACTCCAAATAAGAAGTAATAATAGCATTAAAGAGGTGTCCATTCAACCTAAAACCAGACCTAAAAGCAAGGCCACTACTAAATTCCACCAAATGATGAAAGATAATATTGATTATCTATAAGTAAATAGGGTTACAATCAAATCTTTCTATATATGCATATATAGATATATATATATTGGAAAACATTAAAATACTCTTTCTAACAGGGAACTGTTTATAAACTAATAAACAAATTCAACCTTTCCAATATATAAATTCACTTTTTCATTAAAAATATAGTCAACTTAGTTTATTAAAACGGTACTTAATTATGTCAGGTACTTAAGATTTCATAAATTCATTTCATAAAAAAAATGCTTGTAAAGTGAGTACAGTCGAATTACATCCTGTGCGTTTTCTGTTTTCCAATATCGCTTCAAAATAAATTTGCGCTCTTCCAAAGTTAGCTTGCGTGGCATGCTTGATTAAATAAACCTGTAAAAAAAATAAATATTAACTATTAATACAAATATAATACAATAAAACAATAAGACTTTATAGTAACTTTACGGACACCCTGTATATTTAGTAAAAAAAATATACTCGTGAGTAAAAATATTTCATAAACATATGCTCGTAATTGAGTAAATTTATTTAAAAAAAAAAAACAAATGCTCGTGAGTATAAATATATTTAATAAAAAGATAGTAAGAAATCATTTCCATATAAATATGAAACACTTAGAATACTCTTTTCTAAAAGGAGTTTATAAACCAATAAACAAATGCAATCTTTCCAAAATATACAAATTCACTTTTTCATAAGATAAAATAAAAAGAGGAATGTACTCTTTATTTAAATTGCAATAACTATATTGCAATCTTCATAGCGGGAGTGTGTTAGAAATAATCTTAACAGGACAATTTGCATAAACCACTTATGCAAATTAACTGTTGAGCAGAAGCTAAAAAAGACTAAAAAAAAGTGAACCCTCCTCAAAAGAGCAAAAACCAATTCGCTGGAAGGAATGAAACTGTTTTACTCGAAAAAACAAAACTACCGAACTTTCTTTAACAAAAAAAAGAACACTTTCCAGAAGAGCTTTTGGAAAGAACCTAATTGAAGACTATTTACCTTCATTGTGATTGAAAATATATTTGAAATATATTTTTTTAAAGTTGCAATAACCTGTGGGGTTTTAATTAAACTTCAAAAAAAAAAAAAAGAAAACACCAGTTTTTTTTCTGAGAAAAAAAAATTGTTTCTTTTTCAGCATTAGAAATTCAAATAAATTTTCTAACACATAAAACTATATTTAATTATAGGCTTTATCTATACATTAATATTTATATTTATCTCACCCCAACCTTAATTTTAAATTACGTCACTATTTAACAAGGAATAATTGTGAGTGTATGCATCCATATTTCTTTGCACAGTTTCTGCTCTTGTTGTAGTTTTTATTCAATCAATCTTCAATTAATTGGTATACGCTTCTAATGACATTTTTATCTGTAATCGTTTGAGAATTTAGAATGTTCTACTAATCAGTGTTGAATTAATTACAATTCGGCATTTTTGCTCAGACGAATAAATCTAAAATAGTTCTCATTTAACAGTTATTATCTTGTTTTGACTTCTGTAATGCAATGTTTTTTATTACCTAAACCTGACGCAACTATCAGCGCGCCATAATGAAGCATCGTGTTAAAAGGATGTTAGACTAAATTTACATCTTATATGATAAGATAAACGAAACAACTCGTTTTAAATGCCAATATTTGCAAAAGAGAAAATGTTATAAAAATGTCAGACCAGGTATTAGCGTTATTTTGACGCGTAGCAGATTTACTGAAAAAAAAATCGTTATGGTGGTCAAAGCAGAACGCTGGCTAATAATCCAATAATTTCTGCTTCCGTTATGCGACGGTATTTTTGTAGGGGAACTTAAGACACATTTTTACATAGACGTCACCACTTATCAAGGCCGATAGGCCACTCAAGGATACGGATTAAAGAGTGTAGAGTAGTCAAAAGGACAATATAGTAATCGATAGTAATGGAAATCGGTAAATTTATTAACTTAAGTGGAACGGCTCATCAGAAACCATATTATAGACAGCTGGAAAGCAGGAAAACGGAAGACAATTCCACAGGCGTGCAGTTCTAAGAAAGAAGCTTTGATCATGGAATCTATGTTTAGGTTTAGGTACAGATAAAGAGTGGGGAAAATTATTGATAATGTTTTCAGCTAGACAAGTGTTTCTTGTGAAAGTTTGGCGAGGGGGGACCATAGATTGAAGCTCAGTTGAACACTTTCTATGAAAATAGGGATAAAGCAGAGACAAACTCGCAACATCTCTTCTGTGAGATAGAGGTTGCAGTGAAGAGAAAAGGACATCTCCCACCAGGCCACGAAGTCTAATTTGAACCCTATCAAGGCAGGACAAGTCTTTTCTAGCAGCTCCTGTCCATATGTGGCAACAGTATTCCATCCTTGGACGTATCTGGCTCTTATATAGATAGAGAATTGCATCAGCGGCCTTGGCAACAGATTTGATGTACGATATTCCAGTTAAGATCAGGAGTAAAGGTCAAGCCCAGAAGCCTGCCAAAACTTGAGGCCTCCCCAAGACGAGAGCCATTCATTTTAATTGATGCCAGATGGGGATCAGAACGTTGATGATGTAAAGATAGAAGCTTGGTTTTAGATGCATTAAAAGTAACCAACCACTCCTTTCCCCATTGTACAACGTGATCAAGATCAGAGGAGGGAGAATCGGAGAGAACTTGGTCGTTTACTGTCTTAGATGTGCTACCATAGATGGTAGTGTCATCAGCAAAAATGTCTACAAATGATGTAAGGATGTGATTTGGAAGATCATTAATGTAGATCAGGAAAAGAGTTGGGCCCAGGATCGACCCCTGAGGGACTCCAGCATTTATACTGTGAGCTTCTGATTTTTGCCCATCAACTACTACTTATGAACCTATCAGAGAGAAATGATTTAATAATTGAGAAGACATTTCCAGCTATACCATAGCTGGAGATCTTGTGAAGTAAACCTTTATGCCATACCCTATCAAAGGCCTTTGATATATCAAGAGCAATTGCCCTAGAAAGGTTGCCTCTGTCGAGAGATTCGCTAATCCTATGAGATATAACTGTAAGCACATCTGCTGTAGATCTAGCAGAACGGAAACTATATTGTGTGTCACTAAGAAGGTTATTTTTGCTGAGATGGTTGATTACTTCTCTATTTAACACAGATTCCAGCAACTTACTCATGACGCACAGGAGACTTATTGGCCTGTACTGAGAGGGGGATGAACGATCACCTGAATTCTTAAATACAGGGCATACTGATGAGATTTTCCAGGGTGATGGGAAGCAATTCTCCTTAAGACAACGTTTAAACAGTTTTGTAAGTGTGGGTGCTAGTTTTGGTTGAAGTTTTTTGAGTACTATAATTGGAATATCGTCAGGGCCGGTTGCTTTACTGGAATCAAGGTTTTTGATTAGCTTGGCAACATCACATACAGATATTTGTATATCACATAGTGTGTTTTCTGATACAGGAGGAAATATTGGGGGTTGGCGGCCTTGGTTGCAAAGGGTAGAATTGGCTGCAAAGTTATTGGCAAAGAGTTTGGCTTTGTCTGATGCTGACGAGATTAACTATTTGCCTATCGGTATGCATACTGATTAATCAAGATCCGCTGTAAACAAAGTGCGTTTGTAATAATTTCAGAGACTAGCCATTTCAATCTAGGTTGGAGAGAGGAAATTTGAAAACGGCGAGAAAGTAATTTGAAGAGCAGAAAACTCCCGAGTGAATGTGGCAGAATATTCATTCAGTTTGCCAGCTTTGAATAAAAAGCAAGCCAATAAACTTGCTTCGATTTCTGTAATGCGTTTTATGCCTAATGTGATTAGATTTGACGTCCTGATACAAATATTGGAACATTAGTTTAAGCATGTTTCCAAAATCAAACTGGGAATTAAAATGAGTGAATAGATGAGAACTTGATCTTAGAAATCAACTTGGGAACTAATCCGTTTTTAAATGAGTGAATAGATAAGGAATTGATCTTAGAAATCTTGAATGTTGCGACAGAACATTTACATGTAATTATTTTGTAATTATTTTGTAATTATTTTGCCGTATTTTGTAATTATTTTGCTGTATTTTGTAATTATTTTGTAATTATTTTGTAATTATTTTGCTGTATTTTATAATTATTTTGCCGTATTTTGTAATTATTTTGTAATTATTTTGTAATTATTTTGTAATTATTTTGCTGTATTTTGTAATTATTTTGCTGTATTTTGTAATTATTTTGCTGTATTTTCTATTGTGCTTTTAATACTTTCTTTTTCTCTAACGAGGAAGTCACCACCTATTAAGACTTGATGATCACTCGAGGATGAGGATGCTGATAAGTTGAACGGCGAAGCAACAACGTAATGATGTGTTGTGATAGAAATTGGGTAGAATTTGATTATTTTACGGGGGAAGCTCAACAAGTTGTTTACATTGGACTTGAAAACGACTATGTTGTCGTCAGTTAGAAAGCAGATTTGCGGTAAAGAGTTCCACAGACGATCAGTTCTAGAAAAAAAACACTTTGTTCATTGAATGTGCGTGTAGATTTAGACATAGATATAGAGTAAGATAAATTGTTGACAGTGGTTGTAGTTAGGCGAGTGTTTATCGTGAATGTTTATTATGAAAATACCGCTAGAACAGGTGTAGACTCGTAACATCTCTGTGAAAATCAGGATGAACAAAGTATAAAAGGATGGTTTTGAAGCTGGTTCTGAACCCTGTCAAGGTGGAAAAAGATGCTGTGAACATCTACTCCCTAAATGTTACATTAGTATTCAATTTTAGAACCTATTTAGTTTTTTTGCAGGTAAAGGATTGCGTCGTGAGTGATATACATTCTTCTCACGACCTTGGCAACACATTTGACGTAATTTTTCCATTCCAGCAGTACAAGTCACTCACATATTATTTTGTACGACACAAAATAATTAGTTTTATAGCATGCAGTATTGTATTGTTATAAAACCTCTGTGCATGAAATTATAGTTTTGATTAATTTTTTCTTTTTTAATATTTAGGGTGGAATACATCACCCTCGAATCCACATCCCGGTAAGCTAATATTTTTGTTGCTTCTTCTGATGACTTAAAACTATTGTTCTCATCATTCAGAATGTATATACATTTATATGTTCAGTAGGATTCAGCAATTCCAAATAGCGGTCGTATCCCTTCCATCCATCTCAATCTTTGATCCTGCAGACACGAGAAGTCGGTTGTTTAACATTTGTTATAACGTATGTCTACTGGATATACAATCGTAAATTGATTGCATGCCAAGAAATATATGAATAAAGTGCCGCTTGGTTGGTTGTATGTATTATTATAGAATCATTTCTCTATTGAATATTATATATTACAAGGAATAATTTGCCCGGTGGACAAATTCGCAATATATATATATATGTATGTGTGTGTGTGTGTATTTACAATAAATAATTATAATGTAGGTCATTAAATTCCGTCTGTATTTGTTTACAATATCACATCAGCTGATATTTGTTTTAAAGATGAATGCCTTGAAAACTAACTTGTGATTAATGTTTAGTTTTAAAATATGCAAAGAAATAATTTGCAGCGATTCAAAATAGTCCCTCTTTTTTATTGTAAATTGAATTCATTAATAAGAAAAAAAATTAAATAAAATTGTGAGGCACACCTGAGCTTGTACACGGGATCATTCGATCTGTAGTCAAATGCTCTACCACTGAACTATGTTTCTATGTGTCAACAAATCTGTTATTTTCAAAGCAGAAATTGATTGTTGAGATTTTATTTTCTCTCTTGTCGGTGCAACCTAAAATATTTTTTAAATCGTTTTTTCATTTTCGATTTTCGATTTTTATCGGACGAATTTCTGTATAAAACACATCTAAGAACACTGCCAGGCATATAAATTATCTTTGTATCAAATTTGCAAAAGATAGGATCAGTCGTTTCGGAACCTATAAGGAAGGAACTCACACAAACAAACTTAATTTTGTATAATAATAGAGATGAATTATTCGTGTTTTCTGATGTTTTTTATGTTTGTTTCTGTTTGGAATTGTTACTTTTTTAAATTAGCGCTATGTTTTATGTATTATTATTATTTTCATTATTATTATTAAGGTTATTATTATTATCATTATTATTATTATTATTATTTTCATTATTATTATTATTATTATTTTCATTATTATTATTATTATTTATTTATTATTATTATTATTATTACCGTTTATTATGAACATTATTATTATGATTATTAATATTATTATCGTTATTATTATTATTATTATTATTATTATTATTTTCATTATTATTATTAAGGTTATTATTATTATCATTATTATTATTATTATTATTTTCATTATTATTATTATTATTATTTATTTATTATTATTATTATTATTATTATTACCGTTTATTATGAACATTATTATTATGATTATTAATATTATTATCGTTATTATTATTATTATTATTATTATTATTATTATTATTACCTCACAAAGTACTTTCACACAAGTCCTAAAGGATCTCTCCTTGAGAACAACCTGTAGTGTTCTTCGAAAGCTAATTGACAACAAGTCTCCCCAGATTTCCAGTACTCTCCACTTTATCGATAACATTTGCAAATGAATTTGCATTATCGTAACAGCCGCTTACTATTGAGTTCTTGCTAGCAGTGGCCATTGGTCTCCACCGGAGTTTGAGTGGCAATAAGCCTCCTCAAGGTACCAGTTCTCTTGGCACTTGTCCAGTGGAGGTCTGGTCAGCGCTTTCTCCTCAGCCTTTCCATCCTTCTTGAACCTTCTCGATTATTTGGCACCATTCTTGGGGGGGGGGGTAGTGATTGGCTAATGGGAATGGGGATGGAGAACTTATAGATATGCAGCTCCAATGTTCTTGGTTCCATGTAACGTTTCGCGTTTTGTCTCTGCAGCATGTCGTCTGGCCCGTGCATGTTGCTCATGTATTAGTCTCCGCATTCCCGTGTTTTCCTTAATATTTCAGCTGTTGTTATATTGTTATTCGTTGTTTTTATTTTTATTATTATTTGTATTATTATTATACATGTTTTCATTATTTATATTAGGGAGGTATTTCTAACATATTAGAACAGATCGACTTTGCATGCGACTGTAATTTCGAGAAAAAATTGGTCAAATATGTGGTAGATGAAACGGTGAGTTTTATTCTTATTTTCTACTATATTTTTACCTACTAAAATATATATTTGTGTATTAATTATTTGTATATTTAAAATTGCTTGTAATGTTTTCGCATGACGAATGCTTAATTCTCTCTTTATTGATATTTGAAAAATATTTTAAGTTATCGTTATATCGATGCTAATGAACAGATCTAGACCAATGCCTCAGCATGAAAAATATCTGAATTACATCGTGGTAGTTCAAAATACAAAGATTTTATATTAAAAAAAAATTCTTTCGGCTCGACTTGTAACCATGGAATCAGGCCGCAGATGAGTTTCAACTCATCATGTCGACAACGCATTAATCACAAGGTTAGCGCGGAAAACTCATTCTGTAAAGAGCGCCACCCAATATTAGCATATTCTAGAACGCTTTGGATCTTTACCGGAGAGTTCTTTGATTTTCTCGACTTAGTATTAGAATATTCCAGAACCGTCCCGGTCTTTCTAGAATGATCTGGAAAATTTTGTGACATTTTACGATATTTACTTAATCTTCCTATTTCATTTTTCTGTGTTTTTCTTTTCTTTTTTACTTTGTTATTGTACATTTTCGTGAAGGAAAATATTTCTGGAATAATAAATACATATTGTAGGGAAGTTATATTAAACAACTAATAAAAACATTAATAGATACAAATTGTTTGCAATACATTGTACTAATGTTATCGATCAAATGTGAGACAGTTTTTAGAAGACCTTGTGATATATTAGTTCTTTATGACTCTATATAACTTGACACGTACATATATTTCAGCTGCAGCATGTTGCACAAATCGCAGGCAATGAACCGGCTCGATGCCATAAAACAAAGCCAGAAAATGATGAAATCTGCAAAAATATTCCAGAAATCGTAAGTAAACAGTTGTTACGTGTTTACCCATAGGAGATCGACAAACCAAATAAAAGTAATCACTATGGCTATGACAACAGCATATTCTTTTCCTTGTTTTGATTCTCGGGTATACATCCATTGATATCTTATATGTTTTTTATGTAGAGTGATGTGGTTCTCGGTTGATTAATTGTGTGTAACTGTATCGGATATATACTCGAGATTCAAAACAATGAAAAGAACATGCTGTTGTCCTTGCCATAGAAATTACATACGTGTGCGGATATTCATATTCCTCTGCGTGTTTTTTTTTTCACTTTACAACAATTAATAAAAGAATCCGTGAAAATGAGTGCTATTTTATTATAAGAACTAGATGCATGTATATATGTGTATGTGTGAGTCAGTGTATGTGTGTGTTTATTTATCTGGAATATATATATATATATATATATATATATATATATATATATATATATATATAATAAAATAAATAAACAATGCATCTTATTCTTGAATAAATTGATTCTTAATTTTTTGTGGAAAATTTCAGCTAGATCAGACAATTGGAAGTGCGTAGCAATGGTTTGCTACAATACTTCATTTTCTTGTTCTCTTTCGGTGGAGGAGAAATCCTTCACGACTGAGACAATTTTTATTTTTGTACCTTTTCTCCACGTTAAAAAACGACCCTGGTGTCTAACTCTGTCCCGTGGGGAGGCATAGTAAATAGGTACAATGATAAATCGGAAAGTGTCAAATATACATATTAACATTCGGGGCAAATACGTATAATTTATTCTGAGAATCAGTTACTAAATTATATAAAGATTGAGTCATATATATATATATATATATATATATATATATATATATATATATATATATATATAATATTAAGTTGAATGTGTGTGTGTGTGTCTGGTCACGAATAGGCTCCTATATGGTTGACTATTTTAAAAAAACTGATCACATATAATGATAGAAGATGTATCGAAACACAGGAATGGGTATGTTTGATCTGGCAGAACGGTGGTTCATTAAAATTGTGAGGTCTACGTTCGCGCCTGATCCACAAAGTATGGAAATCAAAAATTTAAAAATTAAAAAAAAAAACGTTTACAGGTGTTTTGGATATAGATGTACATAAGAATACTTTTATAGGTATGTTTTAACTTAAATAGGGATGGTATAATAAAATTGTGAGATCTTCGTTCGCCTCTGGGCTCCATACAATGGAAATAGGCACAAACTTTAATAAAGATTTTTTTATCCATATACGTAAGTATACTTTGATAATTATGTTTCAGTTTGAAGAAATATGGTATAATAAAATTATGGGGTGTTCGTTCGCGCCTGACCTCCATAGAATGGAAATATGTCACAAAGTTTAACAAAGTTTTTTAATATAGATCAACAGA
>NC_136513.1:4522500-4620000 GCF_053919585.1 Euprymna scolopes
TTATAACTCATTTTAATTACTTTATTTACCTTTCTATCAAAAATACAGCAGATAGCCAGTATCAAATACATACATACACACGCATATATATATATACATGTATGTGAGTGTCTGTATGTATGTGTGCATGTATGTATGTATAAGGGAAATATAAGAATTATTCTTATTTTTAAATTTATCTTTTTTATATTCCCAAACAGTAAATCATATATTTATATTATAAATAAAGTAAAGGTTAGTTTTATTAAATAATAAAACCAAAGCTTTAATTTAAGAAAAAAACCATTATAGGTGACACTAGGGGGGGCACCACTTATCAATGCAAAGAGTAAAATTTAGAATAAGGGGTCAGTGTAAGGTATATGGTGAGACAATATAGTCAGTTATGGTGGAACTTAGGTAAAGCTAAATCATTTAAAGGATGATTTAGAAGGAAGTTATTCACATTATATTTAAAGATGGCCATATTATATCTCGCCGGGAAGCAACCACACGGCATTTTGTTTCACGGAAAAACAGTTTAAGGAAAAGAAAACTCTGCTCATAGAATTTTATATAATGAAAATGAGGTAACTTATTGACATAGCGGAGATAGGCTCGTAGCGTCTCTTCTGTGAAAAAGAAGACGCAGGAAGACGAAAACGAATTAGGAAGATGTTCTGTTTCTTGTCAAAGCAGGAAATGTAATCTTAGGATGTCCCATCCCAGATGTGGCAAATCTACTTCATCTTTTAACGTATTTGTAGCGGATTATTTCGGGAGTATGATACTTTCTGGAGAGATAGATCAACCCTAAAATTTCTCTCTCTCTCTCTCTCTCTCTCTCTCTCTTTCTCTCTCTCTCTCTCTCTCTCTATATATATATATATATATATATATATATATATATATATATACTAGCATTTTAAAAAGTTTGACTCATGTCCAGGTAACCTACATTTATAATTTAAGTGTTTAGACTCAAAATTGGCGTGGGAGTCTGCGAAGGTCAATTCTTTCAACTTTGACCTCCTGTCCGCTAAATTTTTGCCCAAAAACCGATTAAAAAGTTTGCCTTATGTCTGAATGCACTTCATGTAAAATTTCAAATATTTAGACAAAAATTGGCTGTCTTATTTGGTAGATACCGCATATGTCAATTTTATTTAAAATTTGACCCCAAGTTTTTACCCCTAAGCATTTATTGTTTTGGTCTCAAATTGAATTATAAAGTTTGATCCATGTCCAAGTAACCTACATCTAAAATTTCAAGTATTTAGACCACAAAATTAGCGGAGGAGTTTGGTAGAGTTTTCAAAGGTCAAATCTTTGAACCTTTACTCTTTACTGCAAATTTTTTGTCCGAACACCGATTAAAAATATTTCTCAAATATCAGTATCCCTTATGTCAAATCTCGAGTCTCTTGACCGAAAATTATTTGGTAGGGAAATGTACACAGACACACACCCACATACATCACACATTTTCAATTTGTATATATATATATATGTATATATATATATATACTTTGCTCGGACCTCATGTACTGGTAATAACTGTATGTGCATATGTATATATATTAAAATTTTTACTCATATCCAGATACCCTACATCTAATATTTAAAGTGTTTCGACCCAAAATTGGCGGAGGAGGTTTTAGAGTTCTCAAAAGTCAAATCGTTGAACGTTGACCTGTTGACAGCCAAATTTCTGGCCGAAAATGAATTAAACAGAGTTTCCCGAATCTCAATATCCCTTATGTAAAATCTCGAGTCTGTAAACTGAAAATTGACAGAGCAGATTGGTAAGGGAAATGTACACACACGCATACACACACGCGCGTGCGCACACGCGCACAATTTCATTTTTATAGATGTACTAGCAGCTCAGCCGGGCTTTGCTCTGGCCCTAAGCACTGTTCATAACTTTATGTGCATATGTATATATTAAAAAGTGTGCATATGTACGGTAATGCCTTTCTATATAATAGACTTCCTTGACTAAAATCAATTAAAAAGCTTGCCCTGTGTCTGAATGCACTTTATGTAAAATTTCAAATATTTAGACAAAAAATTGGCTGACTAATTTGGTAGAGACCGCACATGTCAATTGTTTTTAACTTGGACCCCAATTTTGACGCCTTAGCATTTATTGTTTTGGTCTCAAATTGAATTAAAAAGTTTGATCCATATCCAAAAACATATATCTAAAATTTCAAGTGTTTAGACACAAAGTTTTCGGAGGAGTTTGGTAGAGTTCTCAAAAGGCAGATCGTTGAAATTTGACAACAGGCAGCCAAATTTCTGGCCAAAAAACGATCAGAAAGATTTTCCCAAATCCTTATATCAAATCTCGAGCATGTAGACCGAAAATTGATAGAGTTATTGTGTAGGAAAATGTACACAGACAGACAGACAGACCGACCCACACAAACGCGCGCACCTAATTTTCACTTTTATATATATATATATATATATATATATATATATATATATATATATATATATATATACTAGCATTTAAGCCCGGCGTTGTCCGGGTGATCCCGGGTGTTTGGATGTGTATGTTGAGCAAAAAAACAATTGTGGTAGTAGGAAGGCAATCTCGAACCCGTACCGCGAAAGAGGAAAAGAACGGGGAAAAAAACTGACGTCTTTGTGGTTACGACCACCGCCAAACCTGAACTGACTTACGTTTAAATTAAGTCTAGACAATCGAAAGGAGGGAATTTCTTTAAAAAATATCGGCGAAAAAAGCGACTGCCCTTGTAGAAAAGTGCCTAGTTGAAGGTGAAGATGTTAATGTTTTTAGACAATTTTTCGATATTTGTCGTATAAAAGGCGAACTTTAAAACAATACTGATCTTGGTAAAATCTGTCGCCTCTGTCGAAAGTTTTACGCAGACATGCAAACATACATACATACATATATTGGTAACTAAAAATTTTCGACCCAAACCGATGAAAAAGGTAACCCTATCTCTGAATACCCTTTATGTAAAATTTCAAATGTTTAGACCATAAATTGTCTGAGTAATTAGGTAGAGACCACAGAGGTCAATTTTTTTAAACTTTGACCCCTATTTTGACCCCCTAAAATGTATTGTTTTGTGCTCAAACACCGTTATAAAGTTAGATCCATGTTCAAGTAACCTACATTTAAAATTTCACGTGTTTAGACCAAAAATTGCCGGAGGATTTGGTAGAGTTCTCAAAATTTTGAGTCTGTAGACTTTAAATTAACAGAGTTATTGCGTATGAAAATGTACACACCAGACAGACAGACAGACAGACACACACACACACACACACACACTTTCACTTTTATAGATATACTAGCATTTCAGCCCGGCGTATGTATGTTGAGCAAAAAAAAAGCAACCAATTTTTTTTAACTTTGACCCCTATTATGACCCCTTAAAATTTATTGTTTTTGGCTCAAATCAAGTTATTACGTTAGATCCATGTCCAAGGATCGTATATCTAAAATTGCAAGTGTTTAGACCAAAAATTGTCGGAAAAGTCTGGTAGAGTTCTCAAAAGGCAAATCGTTGAACTTTGACCCCTTAATCGACAAATTTCTGGCTGAGAACCAATCACATCGATTTTCCCAAATCTCAGTACCCTGTATATAAAATTTCGAGTCTGTAGATTAAAAATTAACAGAGTTATTGCGAAGGGAAATGTACACAGACACACAGATACACACACAGACAGACAGACACTTTCACTTTTATAGATATATTAACATGGGTGCCCGGTGTTGCCCGGATATTTGGAGGTGTATGTTGAGCAAAAAAAGCGGTCTTTTTTTAAACTTTGACCCCTATTATGATCCCTTAAAATTTAAAATTTCTTTTGGGCTGAAATCGAGTTATTAAGTTGAATCAACGTGCAAGGAATCTATATCTAAAATTTCAAGTATTTAGACCCCAAATTGTCGGAGGAGTTTGGTAGAGTTCTCAAATGTAAAATCGTTGAACTTTGACCCCTTAATCGACAAATTTCTGGCCGAAAACCGATCACATCGATTTTCCCAAATCTCAGCACCCTGTATATCAAATTTCGAGTCTGTAGACTTAAAATTAGTTATTGCATATGAAAATGTACACACAGAGACACACAGACACTTTCACTTTTATAGATAGATAGATAGATAGATAGATAGATAATGTTTTAATTAAAAATGTTCTTAACGCAAACATTGTGAAACTGAAACTTTAATAAATTTATTTCATTTTATCATACACTACACTCCCCCGGTTTTCCAGATTCCGACGGTTTAGTAACGCTCAGTTATTTTAATGTTCGATTCAGCATGTATAATGCTTTGCTGCTCCGTCAGACCTAAAGTTAACAGAATCTAATTATCGGCAACAATTTTTCGTAATAAAGAAACACGGTAACCTTGTTCCACTCGCAGTCTCTGAATGAATACTTACTTGATTATAATATAGTTATATGGTATGTAAACTGATCATCTAAGAAACTATTGCAAGTCAAAGTAATTAATGATGTCAAGTATAATACATATTATCGGGTTAACAAGAAATTTATTGTGGTTTTTTACTTTTAAATTCAGATGAACATATTTCTGTTCAAACCAAGGGTTATTTATCAAAATAAGCATTATAAGAATGAACACACTTTTGCCAACGCAAAACAAGTGTATTTATGCCAGAAAAGAAAAAAATATTGCCTTCTGATGGCGATGAAGTCGTTGAAGGCGTTTTTGATATCGCTAAGGTTTCTTAAGGATTTCTCACGCAGAAAGTTGTCGAGATGCAACGAAAGTGGTAATCGGTAAATGAGTGTTCTGGAGATTATGGAAGATAAGGCACAGTTTTGTAGCCCAATTCTTCAAGGTCGGTTTAGCAACGTGCGGTCGGGCATTGTTGTTGAGAAGAGTTGGGCCTTTTCTGTTGATTAATGCTGTAGCTCTCATGGTTTCGCTTGCTTTCAAATAATTGCAATGGATGCATATCACTGCACAGTCAGCATGAACTTCTTTTGGTGCAACTCTGGCTCCGTCGGCGTCTAAACACTGATCTAAGGAACCCACTTTTTATTGCAAGTCATAAACCAATCGAGAAGCGGGCCGTTCTTGTTGCGTAAAACAGGAAAGTGACACTACATAACGTCGTTTCCTTTGGTTGTTGTTCAATTCGTGAACCATCTTTTTCAAGTTTATTGGTCTTACAGAGTCAGTGTTGAAATTCTTTGATTGAAGCTTCCGAGGCAACGATAGTTGTTTGTTGATAATTCTAGTGTAATGAGACTTCAAATTTACAAAAATACAAAATCATTGTTATCCTAAGCTTTGGAAGTGTGTTATCTTTGGTCAAAATCGAACTGTTTTTCTTTAATTGGATTTTCGATTATCGCTTTTCTATATTATCGGAGGCACACTGACATAAAACCTATCTACACACAAAAGTACATTTGTGTGAAATTTAAAATTGGCCCAGCCGTTTCAAAGTCCATAGGGAACAGACTCACACGTACACACAAAAAAGTGCCTTTTATATATATGTAGAAATATTTTAATTTTTTACGGGTTATGTATTCATAGTTCCTAGTAGGGTGAATTTAGAAATTCAGGAAACCTTTCAATCTTTTGTGAGTGCACTTGTATATAATATGTATATTCTCTAAGTTTTCCTTCTCTAGGGAACATACAAATACATGCAAAGACTATATTCGAGAAAATGTTTGAAATTCTACAAAAAGATATAACCATTAAAGTATGCATAGATTAGAAAAACACTAAGATATTATGATAAGTTGGTTATCTAAGGACGTATTGCAAGTTAAAATAATTAATCATGTCAATTCTAGCACTTACTATAATTGGTTAAAAATGAGCCCCATTTTTTTCGCCGAAAGGTGGTTTCAATATCGCCATTTGGAATTCGTTTCAATATCGCCATGTAAATTTCGCTCAAATCTGCCTTATACCAGGTAGAATTAACTGACTGAGATTCGGACAGAGTAAATGTTTAAATTTATTGATTGCGGGTTTCCAGACAACGAAACTGGATTGTTTATAATTCGGGGGTAAGCGGACTTCAAATTGACAAGAAACACAAAATAAATTTGAAATCCTAATTCTCCATTTCCGATTAAGTAACGCTCAGTGCCAAGTGCTCATCTGTACATAGTAAGTTTCAGAATTATTTGCTCGAAATAAAAAAATTCTAGTCTGATTTTTAAACAGAAACATTCATTTCGAACGCGCCTTGTCTTATTTAAAAGCCTACTGTTGATTTTTTACGATGAGCCTTTTTGCTTGTGCAGTGATAAAACTTCTCAAATGCACTTGTGATCTTAAGCTGTATAAGAAATTTATCTTTGATCAAAATCGGTGTTGTCTGGTGCTTCCCCTCCTGTATAAAATTATAGTACGCCCAACCCATTACCTCATTGTAAGAACGGCTTTCGGAATGGACACTCCCAAGGCCGACTTTGTTGTAAGTAAGTAGGGAAAAGGGAACAATATAAACAGAACGGTTTTTTTTAAGTAATAAACAATTCTTTATTATAAACAATGTTTAGAGAATTCTGTTTGTATTATAAACAATATGAATAGAACACTTTAGAGATTGAAACACTGTAAACCTTTTTTAACCTTAAGCGTTAAACGACATAAACAGAAACATAAACATGTTTTTTGTTGTTTTATGATTTTGAAATAAATAATTTTTCGCAGACAATTGTTGAGATATATACCTAAAAGGAACTAAGATTGGGGGAACTTAGGTGAAAACATTGTATTGTTTTGAGTCGTAATTTCGATGTGAAATAAAAACAAAAAATTCAATAATAGTGATAATTGTTTTAAGTACTCACAAACATTTTCACAATACATACCTAAAAGTTTTTAAAAAATGGCGAATTAGGCAAAAACAATGTATTTTGGTTGCGTTCCCAAATAAAAACAAAACCTGTATTAATAGATAGTATACGGGCGAGCCATCAGAAAAAATGTTTTTAAAAAATTAAACATCCCCTATAAAAATGTAAATAGCAGAAAGTACGCATGCGAGCGCCAGTATATGGAATATTTGCTGCATTTTGCAGGATTAAAAGTGTAACGCGTGTAGTGAAAGGGTGTTAAAAAAAGGAATGCTTTAGTCGACTAGGACAAGACAAACGTACGACGTTATCGCCCTTGAAAGAGCGGCTTTATACATCTGCCATTTTGTAGCACAAATATCTAGACACTTCCATCCTTCTCACTGCTGTTCGGCTTATATTTGATAGTCGGACTCGAAGTGGGTGTTTTTATAACATCTAATGTTCCTACTTTTAGCTGTCGAATGCGAAAGCAATTGCTACGTACATTTTGCATTCATTTCAAATTTATTCAGTTGCTAATAAAAAAAAAGGTACAGATCTTTTGTTTTTACAGAGTAGTTCAAGCATGATTTTTAATTTTGATATTAAATGATATTTTTTCAAATTAGTTTTCGTGATAATACCGTTACTTCATATATTATTTGAAAGACCGTATTTCACTTAATTTAATCGTTTAAATTACAATCGTTTTAACAAATTATGTTGTTTTTTTTTCAGAACGTTAGAAAAAAGCAAATGTTCACACTTTTCTTATTTCAATTCTAGTTAGGCTGAAAACATCTCGCAATGTCAATGAAGCATTTGGTCCAGGAACCATTACTAAATACACAGTACAATGATGGTTTAATGAATTCGTGGCGACGACGAGAGTCTTGATAATGAGCGTAGTGCTCAGCCATCGGAATCGGACGTTAACAACGATCAATTAAGAGCCTTAGTCGAAGCCAATCAACGCACAACTATTCAAGAATTTGCTTCTGGATTAGGCGTAATGTATAGGACGATTGAAACCAATTGAGAGAAATTAGAAATACGAAAAAAAATAACGATAAATGGGTGATTTACAAATTGAACGACAACCAAAAATAAATGCTGTTATGAAGTGTCATCTTCCCTTCTTTTACGCAAAAACGTCGCGTTTCTCGACCGAGTTGTGACTTGCGATAAAAACTGGGGTTTTACGACAACCGGCGACGCTCAGCTCAGTGGTTAGACGCCGACGAATATCAACGACACTTCCGAAAGTCAGAGTTGCCCAGATATGTTCATCTAAATTTAAAAATCAAAAACCACAGGAACTTTCTTTTCAGTCTGAAACCAAATTTATGCGTATATACTTATATATATATTGATAATATATATATATATATATATATATATATATATATATATATATGTTGATAAAATATATAAAAAGCCCTGTTGAATGTTTTCCTCGTGCAGTTGAGTGTACTGTTATTGAGAACATACTTTAATATATTTCATTTAATATAATTTCTTAGTTATTTTTTTAATTCCTGGACTTCATGTGTTTTTAATTCTTTAAAGATGTTTTCTTTTCCTTTCCTATCTATACTATCAACATATGTGTGGCGGTCTATAATATTTCTATCTCTCTGTTGATTTGTATGATACAAATATAGGCATTTTGCACAATGAAATATGTGTAAGACGTTTATTGAAAAAGTTGATATAAAGCTTTCCACCACGGAGAAAAATAGTGGCGGAATATTTTTCTCTGTGATGGTCACAAAGTACGTGTTCAATTTAGTAGAGCGTCATAATTTAAAACTCATCCCCAACAACAAAAGTCATTAGAAAAAAAAATTTTCAATTATATTATTTTGGATCTGAAAGTTAACTTTGTAATCGTTGGGATTAAAGTGAAAAAAAGATTTTTAAAAATGTAAATTGTGGAATTTAGAGAGGGGGACAGTTTTATAGACATCCGCCAAATCTCTTAATTAAAGAGTAGTAGTAGTAGTAGTAGTAGTAGTAGTAGTAGTAGTAGTAGCTCCCTACATCAAAGTGGCACCGAACCTCGATTGGGGTGTTTAGGTACGAAAATAAAAAATTATTTTTTCGCTTTCGTAATCATACAAAAATATTTCTTTTTATACAAAACATATTTTTACACACCAAGCCTGAATTACATGCAGATAAATTATCATTTTCATTACTTTTCATTCAGTTTGTATTTGACTACATTTACGCCAGTTTTCTTTTTCTTACTTTGTCTGACAAATAATTTACGCCGCTAAAATACAAATTTCCCCTTTATTACCTTGCCTATTGATTTATTTATAAGTTTGATAGTGGTTATTGTTTTATTTTTGTACTATAATTGTTTTTCCTTTAATTCTCTTTTCAGCAATTACTTTCCACACTGCTAAGACATTAACTTTTTTAGGTACTTTTTTCACCTTAGCACCAGCAATACTATTTCCTTTAAGCTGACGACTTTTATGGGTTAAAGACTATGCTGAATAAAACAATCTACTTTAACTTTGGCGGAAACAAACGAGATATAATGACTGCGTTATGCAGTGTAATTTACTATTCTACACTCGCGCGATAAAAAGTGTGCTTCTCTCCGCAAGACAGTGCCACCTACATTCAATTTGGGGTGGTATGGTTTTTGTGGGTGGGTATGCTGACAACATATATTAAGGGTATAAAATGGTGTGTCTATGCCGAAAGTGTTTCTTACCATGACGAGGTTGTTCGTGTCTTTTCCATACGACGTTGTTAACATGAGGTTACGGGTGTCTATTTAGGATGTTAGGAATTGGCCACCAACAACAATCGTAGTTTGTTATTTTACGAGGGGTATGCTTCTACCGGGCAACGCTGGTTAACGGGTCTTGCTACTGCGATAAAATGGTTGTTCTGGCAAGTATAATGTATATCATTACTAAGATATGTCCAATATTTAACATGTACGACATAATAACCAACAAACTGTTAATGTTTGTGTATGCTAAGATACGAAACAAATGACATATTTATTTCGATTATTGTTTTATTAAATATGTATTGTATGCAACAAAATGTTGTTATTGTTTCATTAAATAATTATTTGATGCAATATTTTTTTATATTTTGGCTGTAATTGAATCGACATCTTTTTCTTAATTTTGCTCCCGATTTAGTACGTGAATGCTCACAGTTTCGTGATCTTTTGTCAGACATACATTATCTACAAAGATCGTATGGGCACCCGTTATTTATTTGTAGTTTAAATAAGAATTATATTTCGCATTTTTGATTTTACAGTAAACCGAAAACTATGAATAAAAGCGTATTCGATTTCTTGATGGTACAGGGTGAATGACCGCACAGAGCTAGATAGTAGAAGTCAGTGCCGGAGCTCATAAGCATATAAAAGGTTAAACTGGAAATACTGAATAAATCTTTCCACCGCCAGCTGGAGATAATTTTATGTGCTTCATAAGATGCAGGTCGATGTTTAACATTAAAAGACATTGTTAATCAAACAACGGATAAACAGAGTTGAAAGGGAAAGATAACGAAACTTACATATATTATGTATGCCATTAAAAGAAACTGGAATCTTGGGAAGAGCGCCATTATTAAGTAAATATGAGAGCATGCTGTCTTAATAAAAATAATTTTAAAAACTGCCTGGCAAATTTACCCGATTAACCAAGAGCAAGCGAGATACAAACAAGTTCACTTAAAGGAGCGGTTAAAATCTTTTACAGGTCTCTCGGTTAGAATATCTTAGAATTAAAGTGAATGTCTGGCACCGAAGCCACATTCATTTTTAATGTACTTTTTTACCTTAGCACCAGCTATACTACTATACTATACTTCGAGCCGATTAAACATTTTACATTACATAAAAACACTAAACAATTATCCAATTAGGTAGAAACGTAACTTACCTTACCTTTGCTTTCATTTATTTGTTTTTGGACAACTTTTTCGAATCTGTGTATAGTAACCCCCCCCCATCCATCAACCAAATATTAATTACTAACTCACATTTTTGTAAAACAGCAACAAAAAAAACATTTAGCGTTTCAACATTTTTGCTACGTTCGGCTTCATCCACTGATTGTTGGTCGAGTCCAAACCATGAATGATTGACAGAAACTCCCGAGGATCCAGATAAAATTCTGCAAGAGTACCATGTTTGTTTTTCATTTTCGCCTTTTTTTTCACTTTTTGAAGTGGATTGCTGTACTAAGAATATAAGAAACATGCATTTTCTCTTTTTATTAAATTTTTCCATTACACCAAATTGAGCTACTGCAATGCGTGGCAGGGTACAGCTAGTATATATATCTATCTATCTATATACATATATATAAATATATATATATGTGTGTGTGTGTGTGTGTGTGTGTGTGCGTGTGTGTGTGTGTGTGTGTTTGTTTTCATCCTTATATAAATGAATTCTCTTTTGTCATTATAAACATTTTAAAAGTAGGATTATGTAGGTGCTAAGTCTGCGATAGGTTAAAGTTAATATATTTTTTCCATCCGGGAATTTAAACTGCATTCTTTATATTTATTTTTGCATTTTTTTATTCAAAGCTTCTTTAGACTATATATATATATATATATATATATATATATATATATATATATATATGATAAAGTATATGAAAAGCCCTGTTGAATGTTTTCCCCGTGCGACTGAGTGTACTGTTGAACATGTACTTTGTGATCATCACCGAGAAAAATGTGTCGCAAAGTACGTGTTCAATTTAGTAGAGCGTTCTAATTTAAAACTGATCCCCAAAAATAAAAATCATAAGAAAAAAAAATGGTTTAAATTATATTTTTTTGGATCTGAAAGTTAACTTTGTACTCGCTGAGATTAAAGTGAAAAAAAGATTTTTTAAATGTAAATTGTGGAATTTAGAGGGGGTGTTAATCAAAGTAAATCAAAGTGGCACCGAACCTCGTTTAGAGTTATTAAGTACAAAAACAAAAAAGTATTTTCCGATTTCATAATCATAAAAACTATTTCTGTTTATATAAAACACATTTTTACACTCCTTAATTACGTAGAGATAAATTATCATTTTCATTACTTCTCATGTAGTTTGTATTTAACTACATGTTTTATTTCTTGTTTTGTCTGTCAAATAATTTAAGCCACTAAAATACAAATTTCCCTTTATTACCTTGCCTACTGATATACTTATTTGTTTGATTTTGGCTTTTGTTTTATTTTGTAATATAATTGTTTTTAATTTAATTCTCTTTTCAGTAATCATTTTCCACACTGACTGGACATTAATGTTTTAGGTACTTTTACGTATGGTTAACGGGTCTTGCTAGAATATATATATATATATATATATATATATATATATATATATATATATATATATACGAGCAAACAGTTAATAAAACATGTTAAAAAACACTTTGAAATGAGTTAAAAAACATATTTAATCTGAAAAGGAAACAGTGGATAGTCCTTAATCCGCGGAGTTTCGAAGAAATACTTTCCTTCTCATCAGAGGGTAGGAATTAGCAAAATGCGGGATCGGATTTTGCATGCAAAAGTATTTGATGAAACAACAAGTAAGTCAAAGATCTTACTTGAAAACAAAAAAAGTGAAGCAGAGGGAATATGGTGAAGAAAAAGGTGATTACACATGCATGGATAGTCTGGTGGAAGATAAATAACCCAGTGACAGTAAAATCCAAATGTATCACTTCAAAAAAGTCAAAAGAAGAACCATTTGCACAAGTAAAATCCAAGGAAATCCCGTGATTGGAAGAATATGGTCCATAATAATCCAAAGGCAGAAATCCATGGAATAATTCACAAAAAAGTGTGTACAAGGAAAAAAAGGAAAAGATTCCAATAATATTAATAAGAGAAAAATAAGATATGCTTTTCACTCTACTTCGGAGGCATAAATATAAATAAGAAAGATCAGGGAAGAAAAAGAGGAGAAAGAAAAAAAAGGAGAGAGAAAAAGAAATGATGATAGAGTTAAATATAAAATATAAAATAAAGGGAAACAAATGTCAAAATGACCCAGACAGGAAATGTTAAAGGCGCGAAAAAATGTATAGGGCAAAATAATATAGGTCAACTGAAATGTACAGGTCATCACTTAAAAAAATGTCAGCAGGAGTTGTAAGAAGACACTAAATGGAAAATAAATAAATAAATAAATAAATAGAAAATAAAGAATAAATAAAGAATAAATAAATAAATTAAAAATAAAATATAAAATATAATATATAAAATAAAAAATAAAAAAATTAAAAAAATAAAATAAAAATTATTTAAGGGGAGAGGATAACCAGTATCTGCAAA
This sequence comes from Euprymna scolopes, assembly GCF_053919585.1. Lineage (NCBI taxonomy): Eukaryota > Metazoa > Mollusca > Cephalopoda > Sepiida > Sepiolidae > Euprymna > Euprymna scolopes. The sequence continues at coordinate 4,535,651 of NC_136513.1, forward strand.
TTCAGGAAAAGGCAAGAAAAAAGTAAGTAAATGCATATAGTAAAATATAAGTAAATATAGATTTTACCGTTACTGGATTATTTATCTTCCACCAGACTATCCATTCAAAAAGCTAATCAAAAACCTTAATTCCAGTAAAGCAACTGGCCCTGACGGTATTCCAATTATAAGACTCAAAAAACTTCAACTTGGTGCTAACCCATACTTACAAAACTGTTTAAACGTTGTCTTAAAGAGAATAGTTTCCCATCTCCCTGGAAAATTTCATCAGTATGCCCTGTATTTAAGAATTCAGGTGACACTCAATATGGTTTCCGTTCTGCTAGATCTAAAGCAGATGTGCTTACAGTTATATCTCATAGGATTAGCAAATCTCTCGATGGAGGCAACCTTTCTATGGCAATTGCTCTTGACATATCTAAGGCCTTTGATAGGGTATGGCATAATGGTTTACTTCATAAGATCTCTAGCTATGGTATAGCTGGAAATGTCTTCTCAATTATTAAATCATTTCTTTCTGATAGATTCATACGAGTAGTAGTTGAGGGGCAAAAATCAGAAGCTCACAGTATTAATGCCGGTGTCCCTCAGGGGTCCATCCTGGACCCAACTCTTTTCCTGATCTGCATTAATGATTTTCCAAATCACATCCTTACATCATTTGTAGAAATTTATGCTGCCGACACTACCATTTATGGTAGCACATCTAAGACAGTAAACGACCGAATTCTCTCCAATTCTCTCTCCTCTGATCTTGAGCACGTAGTACAATGGGGAAAGGAGTGGCTGGTTACTTTTAATGCATCTAAAACCAAGCTTCTCTCTTTACATCATCAACATTCTGATCCACATCTGGCATCAATTGAAATGAATGGCTCTCGTCTTCAGGAGGCCTCAGGTTTTGACAAGCTTCTGGGCTTGACCATTACTCCTGATCTTAAATGGAACACGTACATCAAATCTGTTGCCAGGGCCGCTGGAAAAATGGTGGGATCTTTCTATCGATCCGGTAGATATCTCACTGCTGATGCTATTCTCTATCTATATAAGAGCCAGGTACGTCCAATGATGGAATACTGTTGCCACATCTGGGCAGGAGCTGCTAGAAAGGATTGTCCTGCCTTGATAGAGTTCAAAATAGACTTCGTAGCCTCGTAGGAGATGTCCTTTTCTCTTCCTTACAACCTCTATCTCACAGAAGAGATGTTGCGAGTCTGTCTCTGATGTATCGTTATTTTCATGGAAAGTGTTCAACTGAGCTTCAATCTATGGTCCCCCATCGCCAAACTTTCACAAGAAACACTCGTCTAGCTTTAAACACTATCAATAATTCCCCCCACTCTTTATCTGTGCCTAAACCTAAACGTAGATTCCATGAACAAAGCTTCTTTCTTAGAACTGCACGCCTGTGGAATTGTCTTCCGTTTTCCTGCTTTCCGGCTGACTACAATATGGTTGTCTTCAAGTCTAACGTAAATAAGTTCTTGATGAGCCATTCCATATAAGTTATCAAATTTAACAAATTTTCATTACTAATAATTGTCCAATTTCTACTGCACACTCTGTAACCCTTATCCTTGAGTGGCCTCTTTGCCTTGATAATGTGGTGATGCCTATGTAAAATATATATATATATATATATATATACATACAAGATATGAAAGTGTGGGTAGATTGATATATTAAATAGATAGGAAAATTTAAAGAATAAAGCAGAAAATGGAGATAAATAACCGGCCATGCAAAGAAGAGATAAAGAATTAAAATAAAGGATTATTAAATTATAAAGTATTAAGAAGTATGTAGAAAAACGATAAAGTTAAAGAAAAACATTTTTTATCTATATAAAGGGTAAAAGTAATAACTATGTAATTTCAAAATTGCCGTAATTAAATTTGGACTTATGTTTACAGAAAGAGATCAGTTCATTTTTAGAATTTATTATATTGTTACTTTGAAGGGAAGTAATTATAGTTATAGCTTCGGTTGTGCAGAGGCGACATGACTTAGAGCCTGGAGTATGAGACTTAACTTTTTTATGATGGTCCATTTGATTGAGAAGGGGGTATTGTTAGAGTTAAGTTTTTTTAATTAAAGTGGTTAGAGAAGTTCCTTGGTTATTATTATAATTATGGTTGTTCAAATAAGAAATGTTGTTTGATATTCTTTTCTTAATTAATGTTGAAGTAGCGCCGATATATGTATGTACTTTACTAAAAGCTCGAGGTCTGGTATTAATATTAATTTGCTGATTTCTATTAGTTAAATAGTTTGAATTTTGTTCATAGTGTTCAACAAATGGTGGGACAATGTCTGTATGAGGACTATTTTGGAGGGGATAATGAGTGTTGTTAGTGTTAGGATGGGTGTTAGGAGAAATATTATTATTATTATTATTATTATTATTATTATTATTATTATTATTATTACTACTACTACTACTACTACTACTACTACTAGTTGTATGATTGTAGATAGAGGGGCTGCTCGAGTGGTGTATTGGATTAGTAACTATATCAGATGGAGGATGGGAAGAAGAATAACTTGAAGACGCAATATTAGTGTCTGTTATGGGAGAATTGCGAGGGAGCTCAGTAATAGTGCAAGAATATATAACATCTTTATGAGTGCCATCATTATTGAGTGGGCAAGGATGTTTGTTATTACAATTACAGTTAGTTTTGGGTTTAATTGGGAAAGGGATTTTTTGGGCTGATTTAATTTTTTTGTTATTAGATGTTAAGATTCTTTGTGCTAAATTAGGCATTGTTGAATAAGAAATCCGGATTGAATTTTTATTGAAAATAGAACTATATCTGTGTGGATATTTGAAAAAGTTTTGTACAATGTTGAAGAATTCCTTAGGTATATTAGTTTTGACATTTAGGCTAAATAGAGGATTAAACCAAATATTTTTCTTTCTCCTGATGCGACTGGGTGGGTTAGAGGTATTGCGATTAGTATTTTGGTTTGGATTATAAATGCAGACTGGTGCATTGTTATTGATAGCGGCAGATCTTGTTATTTGAACTGGTGTCTTACGAGTCATATTGTGTGTGATTAGAGATTTAAGGCGGCCTGCAGGAGGAGCATAATTGCTGTATTTAATCTTTTCCTTGTGTCCTAAGTTCCATAAGGCATTATTGAAGAAAGTAGCATTTTGATTAAAAGTTTTTATCAGCAGAAAGAGCAGAAATTTTCTAGAAACAGATGGTACTATAGATTTTATAATTGAGTTGGAGTGGTTAGAAGATTTATAGACGTATAAAAGCGTAAGATTAGGTTTATGATAGGGGCTATGAGTTTGAGTGTTAAGATTAAGTGTAACATCTAGAAAATTTGAAGTTTTTTTTTGTTTGGTTCGATAATTATAGAAATGCCAAAGTTATTGAAGAAGTTATGTAATTTTTTAATTGTTTTGTTGTACTCTCTTGGCCTGGCTGTTGTAGTAAAAAGGGCATCGTCTCTAAAAAGACCCCCTTGGATGTGTTTAAAGTGGTATTTAAATTCTTTCAGTAAGAAGAGTCCCACTAAATCGGTAATTTCTGCAGAGTCAGAAGCACCCATCAAGATGTCAAAATTATCAGGGGTATCCTTTCTAGTCCAAAGCTTATTGTTAAATTGTATAAGGGACTTTCTCACTATGAGAATTAATTTTATTTCTAAATTAGTTAAGTCAGAATTTCTTTTAGCAAAGATAAGAACCTTATTTAAAAGGATCTGAGAAATTGATTGATAATAATTTTGGATTTCAAATGTTATGAAGTTAAGGAGGTGTTTATTTTAAAGAGAGACAAACCAATTAATTACGGAATCTGAATTCAGCCAACGAGGGAAACTTATTTTTTCTTTAATAGAAGGGATGATTCTATCTAAGATATTTTTGCTTACAGCTCCTAAGTCAGAGTTAGATGGGCAGGTCAATCTGACGGAGGGGTTGTCATAGAAATTAGGTTTATGATCTTTGAGGGTGAATCTAGGAGTACCGGGAGAAATTATTTCAGTGAAGTTATGAATGTTCATAGAAGTCAATAAAAGTTTAGCTTCAGAATTAATGGAATCTGAAGTCTTAGGAGAGACTATTTTATAAGATGTATTAAGTTCTTTATACAAAAGTTTTTTATATGTAGGATAGTCAAGTTTATAATAATTTTTTGTCTTATCAGCAGAGAGGAATATATGTTTTTTCTTTTTAACTTTTTCGGCAAAATTATTTATTTTTCGAATAACCGGATTATAATGGGGTTTTTGTTTCTTAAATTTAATTTTTTGACTAAATTTAACATGGAATTCTCAAACTCTTCGAGTTAAGGGTTGTATTTGGGGTAGGCAGTAGTTTTTAATCCATAAAATTTGGCAGAAATTCTTTCGAATTTCTTTTGTTCTCTATGAGAGTTGATAGGGAGTTCATTTAAGATTTCTGGGTGAAGTTGGTCTTCAGAGGAAATAGGCGCTTTAAGTTTATTTTTAATGCTTAAGTCATGGTGATAAGCCTTCCACCTTATATTTTTTAGGAAAGTGTTCAAAGCGAGAAAAAATTTGTGGATATATTCTTGTTGGGTAGGAATAGGCATATTTTTGGCAGACAGAGGAATGTGTTCCTTTTCAAACATATCTGGAGAGAATAAAAAGCTCAACTAAATAGGAGCTTATAATAAAATAAAAATTACAACTAAATTTACCAAAATCATCCAAGATGGTAAAAATAAAGTATATTATAAATATTAAAGAATTAATATTTATACAATTATCTCAGCCAGATGTAAAAGCTCGATAAAACCTAATAGGAAATAGAGCTTATAATACGAGCAAACAGTTAATAAAACATGTTAAAAAACACTTTTATTATATATATATATAATTGATATGTAGTTTGCTTGAAGCATTGTGTGGGATAGGTATGTAGTAGAGAATTAGAAGGCTATCACAATGCGAGGAATTATATATACAACAACGACTATATCTCACTCCTCACAATGTGATAGCCTTCTGATTCTCTACAATATATATATATATTGTTGTTGAAATTGTTGTTGTGGCCAATATAATGTTTTTCATTACTTAAATATGTCCGATATTTAACATGTACGACATAGCCAACAAAATGTTAATATTTGTGTATGCTAAGATACGAAACAAATGAGATATTTATTTCGATTATTGTTTAATTAAATATGTATTGTATACAACAAAATGTTGTTATTGTTGTTTCATTAAATAATTATCTGATGCAATAACATTTTTATTTTGGTTGTAATTGAATTGACATCTTTTTCTTAATTTTCCTCCGAAATAAGTACATGAATGCTCACAGTTTCGTGATTTTTTGTCAGACATACATTACCTACAAAGATGGTATGGGCACCCGTTTTTATTTTTAGTTCAGACAAAGTTTTACAAGAATTATAGATTTGCATTTTTGATTTTACAGTAAACCGTTTGTATCGAGAAAGATTACCACGACACATATCTATTAATCGCACGTAGCTTCCGTCAACACTTATAAATTCTCGTTCAAGAGATCTTTTAAGTTAGTCTTATGATTACAATGTACCGCTTACTCTCTACAAACTCTGATATATGTTTTTTGTTCACTTGCAAAGCATGTATCACAATTGATGCCATTTAAACGCCTTGTCACTACGAAAAGACAAAGGTTATAAAGTGAATTCTTAATAAAAATGAGCTGTGTAAAACAGGTTAATTCAGTGACCAGAATTAACATTATGAATAAAAGCCTATAATATTCGATTTCTTGATGGCACAGGGTGACTAACTGAACAGAGCTAGATAGTAGAAGTCAGTGTCGGAGCTCATAAGCATATAAAAGTTTAAACTGGAAATACTGAATAAATCTTTCTACCGCCAGCTGGAGATAATTTTATGTGCTTCATAAGATGCAGGTCGATGTTTAACATTAAAAGACATTGTTTATCAAACAACGAGTAAACAAAGCTGAAAAAGAAAGATAACGAAACTTACATATATTATGTATGACATTAAAAAAAAACTGGAATCTTGGGAAGAGCGCCATTATTAAGTAAATATGAGAGCATCCTGACTTAATAAAAAGAATTTTAAAAACTGCCTGGCAAATATACCCGATAAACAAAGTGCAAACGAGGTACTAACGACTACACTAAGAGGAGCAGTTAAAATCTTTTAAAAATCCCGGTTAGAAAGTCTGAGAATTAAAGTGAATGGCTGACACCGAGGCCACATTCACAACTTGAACAAAATGATAAGAAAATTTGAAAACTAAAAAAAGAAGACAATTTAATGAGACACACTCCCCAGTTGATATGAAATTAGTGATGGATCTTTTAACGAATTGCTGTACCTGCTTCGAACTGTTACTTAGCATTACACTCCTGCTCCTGGTGATCTGCATGTGGAACCTGATATCTTCGTCCATGGAAACGCCTTGAAGTTGTAAAAACTTTTGTCTACCTTGTTAGTACCTTATCAAATGATGGCACTCTTGATGTGGAAATAAGGTAGAGAATCAGCAAGGCATCAGACGCATTTAGAAGGTTACAAAATAGTCTTTTCTGATGGTGATCTAACTGTGACAACTACAATGTCAGTGTATCGAACATGTATATTGTCATCCCTACTCTGTGCCTTTGAAACATGGGCCTTGTACCAGGCATCTGTAGAACAGCTCGAGGGTCTTAGACACATTCTTGGTTAAAAATGGGATAGTTTTGTCCCTGATACATATGTCTTAAATAAGGCTAAAACAACCAGTATTGCTACCATTGTTATTAAGAACCAGAGTTGTTGGGTGGGTCCTCTTGTCCGGCTTGATGACTATCGATTTTCAAAACAGATTTTGTTTTATGGTGAGTTCCTTCTTGGCAAAAGACCCCAGCACAAGCCCAGAAAACGTTTTCGTAATATCATAAAGAAGAGTCTGGTGAGCTTTCACATTCCTGTTGACAGTTGGAAGTCCCTAACGCATGATCGCAAGCAGTGGAAGGCATTGGTATGCATGTGCGCAGAACAATTTGAAGCAGCCAAGATAGACCCAGCGAAGCTCAAGAGAGCATGTAGGAAGCGCCAAACCATGCCGCCTAATCATAAAGATCTGTGGATCTGTGACGTGTGTGGCTGAGCTCTGTTGTCCAAGGCAGGTCTCGTTAATCACATGGGCACGATGGTACGGGTTCGATTGCTGTTGGTTCAATCCAAACCAATGACTGTCTTCAATGTAATGTCTGCTTGAGGGTATGCAAGTCGCTGACAGGACTGAAAAGTACTCTTCGGGGACATGCAAGTTCAGTGACTGAGAGAGTCATGTATGCCTGTATATCTGGCATTTCTGGTATATCCATATTTAAAGTTCAAGGATTGGTGTGATCGTGTGTTAAAAGCATATAGATGTCATATATAGCTTCTCCCAGTCAAATAATCTCCACATCCACGTCATGAGTTCTGTTACGCAGAACGGGGCTCTGATAACTCTTCTCGATTGGTAAACCAGATGGTGTCCGTAGTGATGGTGGGGCCGGTTTTGCAATTAAAACGTCCTTGGATGATACTGTGGAATTTCCGTTCAGTATCTGTCACCGCTTCGTGAAACTTCGTGTTTCTGTCTCACACAATTGATTCATCACTATTCTATCAGTGTATATACACAACTCCTTCAATCGAATGGAGATGACATCCTAAGTTTCTACGAGTTTCTGGACTCCGTTGTTGCATCTACATCAATTAATGAAAAAATTGTAAATCTTGGTGATTGGTGATTTCAATGCTAGTGTTGAGAAAGACTATGAGGCTTGGAGTGCTCTTGACTCCTATGGTATCAGTACCATAAATGTTAATGGCTTTAAGATACTAGAGCTGTGTTCATAATTTAATCATGATATTTGTAACACATTTTTCACCGTACACTAAAGCACAAAGCTACTTCGACACATCCACGTTCAACGGATGGTCGCCTTATTGATTTCATAACTCGATAATGCAACCTTCAAGATGCATATACTGTTGGTGTCATGCGCAGTGCTGAATGCGACACCGATCACAAGTTGGTGAGATCCCTAAGAAAATGCGTCATAGTGGCCTAGTCGTATATTTGTCTCTAAATAAAAGTTTCCTGGAGTTCAAAATAGTATGGTGGAAAAGCATTTACATTTGATGACACACAGACGAATTCAGAAGGATTATGTTGCTTTCGGAAAGTTTGAGAATAGAATGTGGTCTGACCGTGGCATCACAGATAGGACAAGGATCTGCATTTGCAAGAACTGTGTTCTTACCACACTGTTGTATTCATCGGAGATATGGGCATTGCACTAAAAATAGTTTAAATGGCTTGAACAAGTTCATCAAAAATGCTTGAGATGTATCTTAAACACAAGTGGCAAGCACAAGTATATTTTTCTAGTGTTTAGACCCTTTTAATCAGATCTCACATGCGTTGGGTGGGCATCTGGTTCTAATGAAAGATTGTAGGCTGCTGAAACAAATTTTTTTCATGGGGAGATGAAAAATGGCAAGAACCCTCAACATATACCTAGGAAAAGTTTCGGGGACGGTACAAAGAGCAATTTAAAAGTCCTACAAATCCAAATCGATGCGTCGGAGAAACTTACTCTGCCGAGGCCGAAATGGTGATTTTTGTACGTGAAACTTGTGATGCTCTAGAGAAAAGTAAGCAGACTCAAACAAATCTGAAGCGAGAGCTTCGCAAAGGTTTAATTAATGGTCTTACTTATTACACACAGTGCTGGAAATTCAACACTTGTGAACGAGTGCTTTTAACAAAAGCTGGTTATGTCAATAACGCTAAGTTACACAATACTCCTTTTCAGGTCTACTCTGTACATATTGGTTCGAACAAAACGACCTGTTTAACATGCGTTAAAATTTGCAAGTCTATTGCTGGTTTGTAAAGACGTAATTGTTAATAGGAATATCCTTCAACTGCCAGAGAAAGTCAACTCAGTGGAAATTGCTCAATTTGTATGTCACATCTGCTTCAAGATGTGCAATTTTGTCGAGTCATCTAAGATGGTATGAACGACGATATGGGGAGAACTCAAATGACGGCGATCATCTGCAAAGATGCAGTATTAATCATATCTGGCGTAAGTAGAGAGGAGTTTTACTAGATTTCAAAAATGGATTTAAAACGTTCATATGCGATCAAAACAGGAAATTATTTTCACTTCTTATACTGTTTTTATTATGAACGTTAACAGTTATAAGGCGTTAAAGAATCAGTGATTTCTCACTGCTAATTTAATATCCTTTATTATTTTTCTTAAATCTTGGTAGCAACAAGTCTCCTTATATTTTAAGTAGTCTGCATCACTTTCAAAAACCATTGAAAATGATTTCGCGTTGTTGTGAAAATCGCTTATCATTAATATTTCAGTTCTTATCTTGATTTGAGTGGCAATAAGCCTCATTAACGTGCCAGTACTCTCCGCATTTTTCTGGTGGACTTATAAGATTTTTCGACCTCTAACGATTTCCCAACTACTTATAAATTCATATAAAGCAGCTTTAAATATATTTTCCAAATTCAGACACAATGTGAATGTCACTATTAATATTCACAAAATTAAAACATCGCAATGATTTGTAAGGTTTTAAGCTGACATTTTGCACGACTTTTTGCTCGCTTTTATTTTGGGTAACTTACGTTCATCTTGTGTCCGATTTTTTTTTATTTGTCGAAAAATGTCGAGCCACATAACATCTAACGTCCATTCATTGATTTCCTGTCAAAATAGACAAAAATATCATCATCAATTAAAAGCATCAACCAATGAGATTAATACACGTTAATACAATTCTATTCATTAAAAACTTCCATTTTTTTCTTTACTTATTTTCCTTCACTCTGCCTTTTATTATCACTCTCCATTTAAATTTTTTTTTATTTTTATTTTTCTTCAAAATGCTCACTTACCTTTATTATACCTTTTACCTATATCGTCATATATAAATATATGTAAAGTTTCACTCAAATTGGAACAGTTTCCAGACCCTTTGCCATGGCGTCACAACAAATAATTTTGATGTCATTTGTGTCCGTCATTTATTTCATCTCATGGTTTCACTGCATTCAGATATGATAACACTTTTCTCTTTTTATGATTGAACAATGTTTGTTATTTTGTTTGTTTCTAGAAATGTGTCTAGTATTTATAAGTATTTGGTAATGAAAGGCTATTACTGTTATCTATTGCATTTATTTATTTATACTTGTGTAGTTGTTGATCTCTCACGCTTTATTTATAAATTCATCAATTTAAGCTTTCAATTTATACCAGCATCGCTATAAATTGATCTGTCTATTGATAGATAACTTAAGTAATCGATCCTTTAACACAGGAATAGATTGAATAGGCATATGTTACACTCACTTAATCATCGTTATAAGCTAATTAATTTCGCCAATTATACACCGATTCGCTGGTTCATTACAATTTGGCGTATATCTTATCAGTCTAAAGATGGTTTCTACGTTTGATTCTGGTCTCAGAAATAAGGGTTATCCTTAGGGAACTGTGACATTTTTCGAGAATCTGTGCCGGCGTTGGTGTTTAAAAACGTTGTGCTCCTGAACTGTCTTCTAGCTTGTCGAAATTTTCCATCTATGTTTGTCTCAGTTCTATTTTCCTTATGGACAACACTGTTTTCCCATATATATATACATATATATATATACATATATATATATATACATATATATATATATATATAATATATATAATCGTCCACATGCAGTACTGTATCACAACTAATCAGTGTGCATAGACTAGCACTATTGCCTTGTCACCTAAAACCGAACAGATATAAGTAATTGACACTCATAAGTTTTTTTTATTTATTTATCTTTATATAAACGCCTGTATTTTATTTCTATTACGCCTTACATTCGTTTCCTTGAATATCGAAAGACCACTAATTTGCCAGAGACAAATGTATGTTACTCAAACTGCAGGAATATCTATTATACGCGATAAAAAAGAATTTGAAAAAGAAAAGGATAAAAAGAAACAGAAATGTGTAAATTCTTCTAAAACATAGATGTAAAAACACAATTATTGTAGTGTTCATATAACCATCCGCCAAAAACTAAAATAAAATATTTGAATTCAAAACACGCACGAAAATATCTGACGTCGCCATATTGGATTTTAAAAAAGATCAAATTAATACTTTTACGATTGCATAATCAGTGTCTAGATTAAATACAAATATTTAATATCAATCATAGTGCTCTTAACACAAAATATGCATAATACATTTATTTATCATCTTAGTAGAAAATAATTATAATTGATTAAAATCTACTGATTTACACACCTTAATTACTTATTCAATTAAAAACAAAAGCAAAAACGCAATGACTACAAGTCCATATTTGGGTAAATAAAAATTACGTCCCCTTACAAATTTATAATCAGTTTTTAACAAATATCTGACGAGACGCGCATAAAACTATATTTAATTATAGGATTTATCTATACATTAATATTTATATTTATCTTGTCCCAACCTCAGTTAATTTTAAATTGCGTCACTACTTTACAAGGAAATATTGTGCGCGTATACATCCATATTTCTTTGCACAGTTTCTGCTCTTGTTGTAGTTTTATTCAATCAATCTTCAATTAATTGGTATACGCTTCTAATGACATTTTTTATCTGTAACCGTTTGAGAATTTAGAATTTGCTACTAATCAGTGTTGAATTAATTGCAATTCGGCATTCTTGCAATTTTTGCTCAGACGAATAAAGCTAAAATAGTTCTCATTTAACAGTTATTAACTTGTTTTGACTTCTGTAATGCAATGTGTTTTATTACCTAAACCTGATGCAACTATCAGCGTGTCACTAAATTTACATCTTATATGATCATATAAACTAAACAACGATTTTGAAATCCGAATATTTGAAAAAGAGAAAATGTTATAAAAATGTCCGACCAGACATGAGCATTATTTTGACGCGTAGCAGATTCAATGAACAAAAAATCATTATGGTGGTCAAAGCCGAACGCTGGCTTATAATCCAATAATTTCTGCTTCCGTTATTCAGCGGTATTTATGTAGGGGAACTTAAGACATTATTGGCCTATCGGTATGTATCATGATTAAGCGTTAAACAAAGTGCGTTGAAAATAATTTCAGAGACTTGCCATTCTAATCTAGGTTGAAGAGAGGAAATTAGAAAACGGCAAGAGGGTAAATTTTTAAAAAGCGAGAAGAGACACTATGAGCAGAAAACTCCTGAGTGAATGTGACAGAATAACCATTCAGTTAGCTAGCGACGAATAAAAAGGCAAGCCAATAAACTTGCTTCGACTTCTGATAATTGGGATTAATTAGTTTTATAGCATGCAGTACTGTATTGTTTTTAACCTCTTTACATAAAATTATAGTTTTGATTATTTTTTTATTTTTTTAATATTTAGGGCGGATTTAAGCACCCTCGAATCCACATGCCGGTAAGCTAATATTTTTGTTGCTTCTTCTGATGACTTAAAACTATTGTTCTCATAATTCAGAATGTATATACATTTATATGTTCAGTAGAATTCAGCAAATCCAAATAGCGGTCGTATCCCTTACATCCATCTCGATCGATCTTTGATCCTACAGACACGATAAGTGAGTTGTTTAACCTTCGTTATAACATATGTCTACTGGATATATAATCGTAAATTAATTGCATGTCAAGAAATATATGAATAAATGCAGTTGGTTATATACATGTGTGTGTGTGTGTGTGTGTGTGTGTGTGTGTGTGTGTGTGTGTGTGTGTGTGTGTGTGTGTGTGTGTAAGTTAGAGAAGCATTTTAATAGATCCATAAAATAGATTAACGCAGTTTGGTTGAAGAATTGTTTCACAATTCCTTACAACGTCACTAGCCGAAGTTCGGAAGAAGATCACTGTAAAGTGTTGGCAAGACGACGTATATTTGAAAGCACACTCGTTGCCGGGAATATCTTGTGTAAGTAGCCCGCTCTCGCCTCTCATGCGTCTACTTCTATGGGGTGTGACGCCAAGACCACTCCGGTTTTGTAACTGGGCGTCTTGGGTTCGATTCCACTTCTACACGCTCTCCCCCTTCCAGGGCCACAAGATACTCGTGTTGTGGTCCAATGTTTTGAGGCTCTGGAATAGTCGTGAGACGTGTCCCATGTCTGTGGGGATAGTTTCCTGGGTGGTCGCATCACCATTCTGCTACGACGCACCGGTTGGTCTTCCTCAACCTCCATCATCTCAGGGTAAGCTGTGTCATCCATCTTCATCTGTTCTGGCAGAGTGTCGAATGTTTCGGGCTGGTGTTGATCCGTACACGTGGGGGACCATTGTCTCGGTACTTTGGGCTTTGTTAGATTGTCTATGGTATCCAACATTCCTGGTGGTTCCTCAGGTATCGAGTGACAAGGATAATCTACCATGGGGTTTGTTTTTCGGTGGAATCTGCGATTGCCACGGGTTACTCCCATCAATGCGTACATTATACTGCCAGTTACCCAGTGTTTCCACCACCCTTCCTGTCTTTGCCCATCGGCGCGGGTGTGGACTAACTTGTTTTTTTAATCTTTACCGTTTCCCCGATTTTCAGTTTCTGAAGTGGGTGACATTTTAGATTGTATTCCCTTTCATTCCGTAAGTGTCTTTTTGCCATCGCTGTTTCCCTCTAACGACTGATTTCTCTCAAGCGATAACGGTCCTGGAGCACTAGGAGATGGTCCTTTATCACGCGACCGTAGAGCATCATCGCTGGAGACATATGTCGGTCTTGTTGGACTGTCCTCCGTCTCTTCGCAGGGCGATGTTCTCTTGCTGTAGCTCAAGGATCCTTTGCAGTAATGTCTACTGTGTTTGTTCGTCCATGTTCCAACGTTATTTGTAGCAGATTTCCTATATGGGCAACGCCATGTAAAGTGTCGGCAAGACGACATATTTGGAAACACACTCGTCGCCGGGAATATCTTGTGTAAGTATCCCGCTCTCGCCACTCATGCATGCGGGTGAGTCTACTTCTATGGGGGTGTGACGCCAAGACCACGCCAGTCTTGTAACTGGACGTCTTGGGTTCGATTCCACCTGTATAATAACATGTTTTAACGGTTAATTTAAAAAAAGTCTTTGGAACGATGAAGTTTTTAAAGCTAAAATCCTTTCAACAGTTTGCATTTTGAAGATAGAAATTCTTTCGAGATAAATCGTTGCGATTATATTTTTTATATTTTTGGATTCAAATATTAATAACTACATTTTTTTTAGTATTTAATTTATATTTTTTATTGTTTTATTTAATATGTTTTCTCATCTGTAAATGTTGTTTATTATAGCTACCAAGTTGATTGTATAAATAGATTAGGCAATTGTATTCATTTTCAGTTAATGAGAGGGGAATCTATCACCATACTTTCCCTTAAATATGTCAATTGGACTTTTATTAAGTACAATACTTAATAAAATCATTTTTTAATGGAGAATAGAGAATACATTGTGGATGCGTTATCGGCAGCTCCTGTTACTCTGTCTTCTCTTTATTTGTCTCTCAGTCCTCATTTTTTAATCAGTGATTTTTCTGACAAAGGGATAAGAAAAATCTGCATTGTAGGTCGGCAGTAGTTTGCGCGAACAGTCGCCAGAGATTTCAAAAATTTTCTGTTTCTATGTCTGCCCTTGTAGTCATGTCACTAGTAAGGGTGCTGGAGGTAAACGTTATCCGCCTGATAGTCAGGAACCCGAACCTTAGATTAACCACTAAGATCGCTGTCTTATGAGCAGGTGAAAAGTCCTGGGGCTGCTGTGTTGCCATTTGGTGAATAGATTCTGGACCATGCAGTAGCTTTTGGTGGGGCCTGTCGATGCCATATTAGTGGATAATTGTTACGGCTTTATTTTATCATATACTACAAAAATAAATGTCTTCGTTTCTTTTCCTCTCTTGCTTTTCCTCTCTGTCCTGCTCAAAGCAAGTCTGTCGACCTAGTTAACAAATCCCAAAACTCCATCATGAAAAGTTTCAAGAAAAAATACACGATTAAACCTGGATCTCCAATTTTCAAAGTAGACCCCAACTACAATGTCTCCTTCTCCAACATAAGGGGTCTACGTTCTAACCTTCCAGAGGTTGAAACTCAATTACAGGAGACTAAAGCAGACCTATTATTCCTAAGCGAAACTTATCCTGCCTTGATAGAGTTCAAAATAGACTTCGTAGCCTTGTAGATGCCCTTTTCTCTTCCTCGCAACCTCTTTCTCGCAGGTGAGAATTTGCAAATTTGTCTGCTTTTTCGTTATGTTCATGGCAAGTGCTCGACTGAACTTCAATCTATGCCCCCCTCGCCAAACTTTGACAAGAAATAGTCGTCTAGCTGAAAACACTATCAATAATTCCCCCACTCTTTATTTGTGCCTAAACCTAAACGTAGATTCCATGAACAAAGCTTCTTTCTTAGAACTGCACGCCTATAGAACTGTCTTCCGCTTTCCTGCTTTCCAGCTAACTACAATATGGCTGTCTTCAAGTCCAACGTAAACAAGTTCTTGATGAGCCGTTTCCACTTAAGTTAACAAATTTATCGAATTTCCATTACAAACGATTACTACATTTTCCAATTGACTACTGTAAACTCTCTAATCCTTATCTTCGAGTGGGATCTGCGCTTTATTAAGTGGTGATGCCTATGCAAAGAAAAAGAGAAATTTAGATTTACAGGAGGCAATTAAATGTAATGGATACGTACAAACTGAAGCAATTTCAAATATAATAGTGAAACAATGCTGCTTCATTTTTATTGATAAAATATACGCCCCCCTCTCTCTCTCTATCTCTCTCTTTCTCTCTCTCTCTCTCTCTCTCTCTCTCTCTATATATATATATATATATATATATATATATATATATATACATATATATATTATATGTATATAAAATAATAGTTATTCCCCCAATAAAGAGCGGCAGGTGTATTTTTAAAATTTCTAAAATTTAATTATCCGCTGACAATAGTGCTATATATATATATATATATATATATATATATATATATATATATATATATATATATATATATATATATATATATATATATATATATATAAGATAAGCTTGCTTGCTTGCTTGCTTGCTTGCTTGGGCGTTTAGAACGGTCCATCCGATTTCTGACGTCCAGTTGAAAAAAATTGTCTGCTTTCCTACTTTATGACCACCCCGTCTTAACTCTTATATTTAAAGCCACTGCTGCTATTCAAAGCATACACAAAGTCAACAATATTTTTTGTTTTAACTTAGTTTAACGTGTTTTTCTTCCAAATAAATAAAATTCAACTCCGTTTAGTAAAAAAATATCTGATTTAAATATAAATATACAATATATAATTATAATTATATTTATAACTAGCATGGGTACCCGGCGTTGCCTGGGTTGACATGAAGTTCCGTTTGAAACACGCCTGCTATACTAGTCATTTTCATCATGGGTAACATGGATACCCTTACAACAATTTCAAAAATAAAAGAACGGATAAAAACATGTAAATATAACCGCCCCCAAAATAAGTATCTGATGCCTCTCCACCAGATATTTCGGCAGAAGTAATCACCGTCCTAAGAAAACTCACGATTTTATGAACCTGAAAAAATAACTTAATTAACATTAATGCGTGCATTTATTTTTTATTCTGGTAAATGTGCAGTTTAGCAGCGTAAATTATTTGCCAGACAAAAAGAATATAAAAACTATTTTTATATAAAACAGATTGTTAGGCCCAAAGGCTGAAATAAGACCA
Organism: Euprymna scolopes; assembly: GCF_053919585.1. Classification (NCBI taxonomy): domain Eukaryota; kingdom Metazoa; phylum Mollusca; class Cephalopoda; order Sepiida; family Sepiolidae; genus Euprymna; species Euprymna scolopes. Next base: position 4,552,439 of record NC_136513.1, read on the forward strand.
GAAAAAAATTTCATTTTTATTATTTTTTTTATCATTTATATTTATTATTCGAGGCCGCTATATTACTTTTAAAATTTGGCCTTTCTAATGTTTGGTTTAAAATTTGGCCTTTTTAATGTTTTTAAGCTCTTTCATGAACTATGTTTTTGGCCGCCATATTTTTTGTAATGAAAGAGCATCAAAAGACCAAATTTAGCCTTAAAAAAGCCAATCTGCCAGACCTAAAAAAAAAAAGGCGTGCACATTTAGTCTAATAAAAAAAATTATAAAAAAAACATAAAAATGAATTTTTTGTTTGGTTTATTTCAGCCTTTGGGTCTAATAATGTTTTATATAAAAATAAATAGTTGCTATAATTGTTTTTTCTGTCAAATATTTTACGCCGCTAAACTACACATGTACCATTATTTTTTGTAAGGGCATTCTTTTTCGGCTTTTTTTTTGTAAATAAAGGAAATTTTAGATTTGCTTTTTTTAGGGGAGGCTTTTCGATTTGCTTTTTTTTTTTCGTTTTATCTTTTTAATGGAATTACCCTCCTCACCACCAAAAAAATTGAATTTGTCATATTTTGGGCTTTGTTTTATTTATAAAATTATTAGGTGAAAGTAGAGAATGGTCTCATAAAAAATAATTAAATTTCTCGCTATTTTATGTTTCCAATGTTATCTCCCCCCCCCCCCAGTTTTCCCTCCCCCCTCAATTGCCAAACTTTTAAAAAACGTTTGGTGGCCAAAAAGTGGGTGCTCATTTTACATTAAATTTATATAGAAAAGTGATTCCCCACTCTAACATATTATTTTTTTTCAAAATTTCTTTTCTCATAATATTTATAAAGGCTATATTTTCTCATAATATTTATAAATGCTGAAAAAAAGTCGATCTCCATTTTTTAGGGCCTAAACGCCGCTGAGTCACGTCATATAAAATTACCTTTTTAATTAGAAAATTAAGTTTGTAATCGATGAAATTACCGCGAAAAAGGAAAAAAATGTCAATTGTGGAATTTAGAGGGGAGAGGGCAGTAGATCTTCATTTTTTTTAGTTATTAAACGACGCTGAATTACGTTGTAAAGATTTACCGATTTTTTTATTGCCGTAAGGAATAAAATAAAACAAACAAATGAAATCTTTTCAGTTTTTTTTTCGTAACTGTTTTTTTTTTATATTAAAAAAAACAATAAAAGCCAAACATGTTTTCTGTCTACACGGAATTATTTTTCCAGCTAGAAACTTAATGAAATTACCAAATGATATTTGGCAAAAGTTTTTTTTTTTCATGGATAGTATCTAGTTTAAAAAAAAGGTCGCTGTTGGAAATATTCATTCCAAAATAAATTAAATTAAATATATTATCAATAAAATTGTTGTTTAAAATTTATTAAATAACAATTTTAAATAGAAGACTTAAAATAATTATCTCGCTAAATACGTTAACGAAGATACCACTATTTAGTAAAATCAATTTTTCTTAATTTCATATGCAAATAAGGTGATCTTCCAAGTATCATACTATATATAGAAATAAATGAAAGGCACGTTTTGTATATATTAATCAAATTGTGAACAAACAAACAACCAGGCAGGAATACGAATTTATATATATAGATATGCACATAATTAAAATTCATAATGATCGGTTAATTATTTTAGGAGTGAATCCAATACATAGAAATATATAAGCATATACACATAATTATAATTAATAATGATCGGTTAATTAGTTTAGGAGTGATTCCAATACATAAAAATTTATAAACATATACACATATTTAAAATTCATAATGATCTGTCAATTAGTTTTGGGGTGAATCCAAGACATAGAAATATATAAACATATACACATAATTGATATTCTTAATGATCGGTTAATAAGGTTAGGAGTAGATCCTATACAAATACCATTACTTGATCTATTTACGTGATTTTTTTAATGTAACAAATAAGCTGATATATCATATATATTTTGAATATGGCATTTTCGTTATGTAAATCAAAAACATTCTTCTGTATTTGTTTAATAAAAGTGTTCGTGTGTATTTATTACATACCATTTAAAAATCAAGAACATCGGAATCTTAAAAAAATTTAAAAAAGAACTGATGGAGATCGAAACCGCAACACTTGTGCTTGTAATCGGTCACATTAACCGTTGCACCAATGGGACAACAACTTCAAGAGTGTTGTGAAATATCTTATTATATATATTTCTCTTTTACTCGATGTACGCATGCGCAAAATGGTGCCATCGTAAAGGTGTTATTGCTTTCAAGTTTGAGCCCTTTTTTTTTTAAGCTCTTACCAATTCTGCACCAAAAGTCAAATCTTTTGAGCTATTGATCGCCATCCGACGATGATCCATCTAGGAGGAGATACAATTTGAAAAACAGAGACAGACACACACGCAGACATAGTAAGTTTTATATATTAGACCATAGTTACTAATTTTACTAGTGCTCCTGTGGATTCTGACGTTTTTATTTCATACATTACTTAATAAATATTTTCTCTTTAAGGTGAACGGGAAGGTAGAAACTTGGTTTCAGTTGTGCTTTTAGTAGGGATTCTTTAATTTTATTTATTGCTTGCAGCAGTTCTCTGGAAGATTCCTGATCTTAATTTTTCTCACTCATCACTTTAAAAAATGTTTTCTCAAGACAATATAATCTCAAAATCACTTCTTTTTAACATTTTTCATTTTACTATATAAGGACCGACGAGTAAACTAGTAGTATATTAAATGCAAAAACACCTTTTTAAAAACGTAAACAAATAAAAGAAAATGATGATGTGGATGTAGATCGAATTTTTCTCAAAGTGAAAAGTCAAACGTCAAATCGGGACTGTAAATCGGTTCTAAAAATGGGGGACGGATTTACTGGAACTTTGTATGTGAAACTGAACCCCTTCCAAATGTTTTAATATTGATTTTTAAATTTCTTTCAAAATCCAATAATCCACAGAAATACTTGAGAAAAGACGAAAAGAAAAAATTATAAGGGGGTGCCGATTGTTCAGGTGCCCCTACATATATTTTTTTTAATATTTTCTTTTGTCCAAGTTGTGTTTAATTCAAAGTAGAACTTGATTTGAAAACAAATTCATTCTTTGTGTGCAAAATTATTTATTTACGATTATTTTATATGTATTTTTCATTGCAAGCTTTTATTGGTTTCAAACAATAAAAACAAAGCAAATGTTATTTCTACTGTATAAAAAAAAAACTACTTGATCGACTTACATATTTTTTTAAAAAATGTTTTTTTTTCGACCTAATCCAGCGTAGTTTACTTTCTAAAAGGAAATTAAAATTTACTCTCTTTTATTTCTTTGGGGGGGGGTAAATGTTTTAACAGCCTTTAAAGATAATATAAATGAAAGAATTTTTTGACATTTTAGCGTGAGAGATAACGTTCCCATATAAATTTAACATAGCATAAGAACTCAGTTCTTAGCGACGTAGCGAGATAAGTAATCGTAATCATTATTTTTTTTTCAAGTTTTATGGCTTGGGCAGAAAGGAGAAATGAGTTGGGGGTATTAGTTCCTAACATTTTAAAAATATGTAGAAACTTAATAAAAACGTGTGTGGGGGGATTTTCATTTTTTTTTTTTTAAGATTCGCTTTAAAAAGGTCTCGCCGTTAAATATTACTTAATCAGTTAATTATTTCCTGATATTTTAAAGCTACTAACACACACGCAAAAATCTACGGTTGACCTGTACAATGCACATTCCCTCCTTGCATTTTTGCTTTTCATTTGTTTTTGTTTTGTTTTTTTCGATTTTTTTCAACGGATTACACCGGTCTTATATAAAGGATATTTCATTTAATCTAAGGGCAATGATGTTAAGACCTCTATTACCCAATGTATTCCATATTCTTTTCACTGGTCGCCATGTTTATTTTTTTCAATATTTTGCGCGCGTGCGAATTTGCGTATTGTTTTCATTGGCCATCACGTTTGTTTTCGTGTGTGCGTACCTTCAATTTTTGCACGTTTATACATTAATTCTGTATACTCAATTGCACTTTTAAACGTTAATTCTGTACACTGACTATTCCATAGCTAGCTATAACATATTGTTGCAACGGGTCACAAGTATATATATACACTTGTGCCCGATATTATTCATACACCTCGGATCTTTGAGATTTCTATAAGAATATTGCTCAAACCAGAAGGTAGACAATATTAAAGGGATTTCAAACAATAAATCAAGCATAAGCATTTAATTTAAACTCAACAAATAAATAAATTATGCAAGTTTGAAACATTATACAAAGAAAAACAATAATGGCACTAGTTCAAAATTATTCATACCTCTCTTACTAATAGTCAATAGCATGCCCTTTATTCTTAATAACTGCCTGTAACCGTTTTGGATATTTATCAACAAGGTTTTTACAAGCATCAACACTGATTTTTGACCATTCTTCAATGCAGTAGTTCTCCAAATCCCTCAAATTTCTAGGTTTCCGCTTTTTAACCTCAGTTTTCAATATGTGCCAGAGGTTTTCGATAGGGTTCAGGTCGGGACTCTGGCTAGGCCATTCCAAAACATTAATTTGATTATCCTCAAACCATTTCTTGACTATTTTGGCAGTATGTTTTGGATCATTATCCTGTTGAAGGACCCAGTTTGGTCCTAAATGGAGCTTCTCCGCATCCTGTCTAATGTTTTTCTGGAGTATCTCCAAATATTGCTCCTTCTTTATGGTTCCATCTATCTTGACCAAACTACCTGGACCACTAGCCGAAAAGGAGACCCAAAACATTAGGCTACCACCACCATGTTTCACCGTGGGTATGGTGTTCTTTGGGTTGTAAGCTTCTCCTTTCTTCCTCCAAACGTAAGAAGCATCCATATGGCCAAACAATTCAATTTTTGATTCGTCAGTCCACAAAATACTTGAGAAAACGGACTCTGGAGAGTTCACATGGGTCCTAGCAAACTTTAGACGTGCTGCAAGGTGTTTTCCGGTGTGCAATGGAGTCCTTCTTGGTCTTCTTCCTTTCAGACCATTTTCATGCAGAGTCCTTTGCAATGTTTGCCTTGATATTTTTATGCCAGAAGACTCCAGATTTTCTAAAATGTCCTTAGTAGTGGTGGTTGAATTTGCATTAACACTTCTTACAATATTCCTGGTGGCTCTAGAAGACAGTTTCCTTTTCCTTCCTCTACCAATCAAGTTGTTTGTTGTGTGGTGGCTCTGGAATTTTTTGATGATGCTCTGTACTGTTGCTGTAGGGACCTCAAATTTCTTGGAAATTGACTTGTAACCTAAACCATCCTTATGTGAATTCACAATTTTAGTCCTAAGATCATTACTAAGCTCTTTTTTCTTCCCCATTCTAATAATTTTTATTCTTTTATTGGTTTTCAGTTGATATCATTTTAATTTCTGAAAAATGCAAAAAACGAAATGAAATTAATCAAAGGTTGTATAAAAGCATTCAAAATAAGAATCAAACAGGAAACAAACAGTCAGAAACTCGATTAATACTGAAAAAATAAGGGGGTATGATTATTTTTGAACATTGCAGATTTTATAAATAGCTGTATATTTCTTTTATTACAAGTATCCCGAGATTTTAAAATGACGAAAATGATCAGAAGAGGTTTATTAAGAATATGTATCAATATGGACGTAAACAATAAATTCTTACAAAGTTACACCTAATAAACTCAATTTTCAAGGGGGGGTATGAATAATATCGGGCACAAGTGTATATATATATATATATATATATATATATATATATATATATATATATATATATATATAAAGAAACAGACCGACAGACAAAAAGAGACAGGCAGATTTCGTGTTGATTTTTTAAACGATAAATACGGTTAATTAGCGTCTTCGCTTGAAGATCGTTTTACTTAGAAAATCGCCCACATTTTATTTGGATGTAGATAAATATTATTTTTATTCATTCTTTAAAACAGTCACCTACGAGCACGCATTTTTCGAGGTCCCTACCTACTTCAGCATAATTTGACAGTGTCTCTTGGAAACGAAAACCTGTCCATATGTATTACAGTCCGGCGCGGTAACCGATACACTAGGAAGACCTATATAATTTTACTTTATATTTTTATCGTGTATAAACTTACTAGCAGTTCAGCCCGGCTTTGCTCGGGCCATATGTACTGTTTATAACTTTATGTGCGCATGTATACATTTGACTCATGCCCAGATAACCTACATCTAAAATTTCAAATATTTAGACTCAAAATTGCCTGAATAGTTTGCTAGAGATCGCAAAGGTCAAATCTTTTGAACTTCGCCCCCTTGTCAGCTCAAATTTTCGGCCAAAAACCGATTAAAAACTTGCCTTGTTTCTGAATACACTTTATGTAAAATTTCAAATGTTTAGACAAAAAATTGCCTGAGTAATTTGGTAGAGACCGCAGATGTCAATTTTTTTCAAATTTTGAGCTCAATTTTTCCCCTCAACCATTATTTTTTTAGTTTAAATCAAATTTAAAATTTCATCCATGCCCAAGTAACCTACATGTAAAACTTCAAGTGTTTAAACCCAAAATTAGCGGAGTTTGATACATTTTTCAAAGATCAAATTGTTGAACTTTGACCTCTTGACAGCCAAATTTCTAACCGAAAACCGATTAACAATATTTTCCCAAATCTCAGTATCCCTAATGTCAAATTTCGAGTGTGTAGATTGAAAATTGATAGAGTAGTTTGGTCGGGAAGTGTACACACACACACACACACACACACACAATTTCACTTGTATATATGGATATATGTAGTTTTATTGTTAATTTTTTAAAACGATGAATACGGTTGATTAGAGTTTTTGCCTCGAAGATCGTTTCACTTAGAAAATCGCTTATTTGGACGTAGATAAATAATATTTTTCTTTATTTTTTATATAACAGTAATCTACGGACATAAAGATAATATATAAGGTAGTATATATACATATGTGCGTGTGTGTGTGTGTGTGTGTGTGTGTGTGTGCGTCAGTGTCTGTGTGTGTGTGTGTGTCTGTGTCTGTGTCTGTGTGCCTGTGTATGTGTTCATAATCACCAAAGGTGCTCGACTCCTTAGGGTCAGTTTCATGTATCTTCAGCTTGAAATAGAAAGGGTTTTTTCTAAAAAACGAGATGTAAGCTTTCATCGAAAAAACAGAGTCATTTTACATAATCGCCTCACGTAAAATTGTGTTCAAACTATGTGTAATGAAAGAATTGCCAAGACGTCATTATACACTGTCCTTAATCCTTAATCTTACCTAAATTTAACTTTCAGTAGAAGAAAACGGATCTTCAAAATAAAAAATAATATAAAGTAGAATCAGTAAAGCAGATGTAAGCTTTTTAAATTTTCAGTCTGTATTCTTAAAAATAAACTTCGATTTCAATCGATTTTGTTATTTTTATAATTAATCTTCTTCGATGTTATGGTTTTAGTTCGTTATGAATAAACAAGGAAACAAATATGTTGCTATCACGCACACATCTACTTGCACTCCTATTTATGGTATGGGTATAAATTTAATAAAAAACAATTGTTATGAGATAGCGGAAAAAGAACATCACATTTGCGAATAATGAAGTCGATCTCTTAATATCCATCACATTATGAATGACAAAGAATTTTAGAATAACAAAATATGGACGAAGCAAATTCATAGTTTCTGAAGAAAATCGTACTTGATCTAAACCGATACTCACTCACATTTGAATGATTAGCCTAAAGTAAAGAATGATATTTGGATTTGTTTAAGAAAAAATTGCTAATTGAATAAAATAAGATTGTTTACGCATTTTTTTGGACGAAAACTCCAAGCAAACTTGCTCCAAACTATGTCTGAATTATATTGCAAGCAAAGAACGGATTTTATTTGGGTAGCCATGAAAAAAAATAATAACGAAATAAAAAAAGGATCTGGAAAATGACGTAATCATCATATGAAGACAACATCAGATGGAGAAATGCTTTCAAAGGAGGATTTTGCCGAGTCAATATCTTTGGAAGATAATGAGTCTACATATTCAGGAACAAGTGGCAACGAGCCACTATGGATCACGCAATAAGACCTGAATGATCGTGCTCGTGATTTGTATCTGTCTTAAACAGTGAAACCTAGTCAAGGAAGATGTAAGGATCATTAGTTTCAGGAATTGGAACAAAGACCTTGCTTCCTTTTTTGACATGGAAAACAAGTTGTGGTACTGCACAAACATACCTGGCCTGTTTACTTCCCTTGTTTTGACACATTATCCTTCAGATTGACATTTTTCATGGACTCTTCCAAGTGAAGTCTCAAGGGTGTTCTTTGGTACAACGCGAATAAATATCCCAGCATTCCCATTGCACTCTGTCCATTTAAAGGAGTCCTATGACAATCTGGAGCTTCTTTTAGCGAGTACCAATGGAGTCTGTGTGGGGACTTCAAGGTCATTGGTCTTCTTATGGGTATGCAAGCAGTCTTCACAAAGTACTGTTGTTATCTCTGCCTCTGGGATAGTCGAACTGTATCTTAGCATTACAAGCAGAAAAACTAGGAGTCTAGAAGCACTTTTGTTCCTGGCGAACACAGCCTCAAGGAGAATCCTTTGGTGGACATGAATAAGGTGCTTCTTCCTCCTCTTCACATCAAACTTGGTTTGATGAAGAAATTCGTTAAAGCGTTGGACAAAAATGGTGCTGCCTTCCAACACTTGTTAACTGTGTTACCATGTCTTAGTGCTGCTACGCTCAAACGGGCCATATTTGTCGGACCTCAGATCTGAGAAGTGCTGATTTTGAGGAACTTCTTAACTTAAAGGAAAGAAACTGAGATCATGGGAAACATTCAAGTCGGTCTGTAGTGGATTATTTGGTAACACACGTGTATCGGATTACCAAGCCTGTATTGAGAAGTTGCTAAAGGATGCTATGAGGATATGGAGTGCCGAATATCACTCAAGATTCATTTTCTCCATTCCCACCTCAACTTCTTCCCGTCAAACCCTGGAGCAGTGAGTGATGAGCATAGAGAAAGATTCCACCAGACATTACGAAGATGGAGAGCAACTATCAAGGCGAATGGAACCCCGGCATGATGGGAGACTTCTGCTGGATACTCTTGCGTGACATCCCGTAGGCAAAATACACCAGATCTTATAAGAAAACACAATTTTAACTGTCTGTAGTACTTTGATTTTTGTAATTGTGTCATCCAAGCATATTGATTCAATCAGTGTTCTTTATCTCTCCCGATTTATCTGCAACTCTTGAAATATTCACATATATTTTCTGTTTATACTAAAATCACACTATAAAAAGCCAGAAAACTAGAGGTGATAGAGCAAAACTATTTATAAATTTGAATTCAGCACATCCAGATTAACAAAAATCAACTATCCCCATTCTTGCCGCAGACTAAAAGTTTATTTTTGTAAACCAGTGCAATTTAAACTTTGGTCTAAAAAATATAAATGCAAAAGATTTATGAGGTTCACGTAAATCTCAGTATAAAACATTAAGAGGTGTATGATCAAGCGTATGTGTAAAGAAATTCTAAAATGATTTCAAGAAATTCTAAAATAATGTTGCTTTTTTTGTTACTGTTGCGCAAGGACTCGTGCCGCAGTGGATAAAGTACTTGGAAAATTCAGTTGTCAGTTAGATTTTGTGGATATTGAATGATATATTCTCAGTTCGGCCGACAATTAAAATACAATTGTGGATTACTTAGGACTTCTACTTAATTATGGCTGACAGAACGAGAGCAAAGTACTCAATGCATTAAAAAAGAGTTCAGTTTGAAATTACATGCAGATTCCCAAGTTTCACAGAACTAAAGAATCTATTCAGTCTGTGCATTTATCAATCAAGAATTATTTTTATTATTAAAATAATATACCAAATAACAACATATTTAATTAATATTTTAGTGATAATGAATGGATTACTTATATATGTTAGACTTTTTATACAATTAAATATTAATAAAATTGCAATGTGCAACGTATTTGAACAAATACGTTTTAAATATGTAGGAATTTATTATTAATATTAATATTATTATATTAGAAATATTTTCCTTTTTTTTAATACAATGAAAGACAATTTTTAAGATCTGATTTTTTCGATTTTCGATACTTTTCGGACGAATTTCTGTACTTAACACATCTAAAAACGCTGCCAAACATGAATTTTCGTTGCTTGAAATTTGCAAAAAATAAGATCAGCCGTTTCGGAACCTAGAAGGAAGGAACTCACACACATACACAAAATTAATTTTATATAATAATAGAGATAAATTATTAATGTTTTCTGATATTTTTCATGTTTGTTTCTGTTTAGAATTATTACTTTTATAAATTAGCACTATGTTTTATGTATTATTATTATTTGCATTATTATTATTAACGTTATTATTATTACTATTTTCATTATTATTATTATTAACGTTTTTATTATTATTATTATTATTGTTATTGTTGTTGTTGTTGTTATTGTTATTCTTTTTATTATTATTATTAGTAGTAGTAGTAGTAGTAGTAGCTCAAAAGGTAATTTCACGCAAGTATTTCTCCTTGAGAACAACTGCGGTGTTCCCTGAAAGCTGAATGACAGCAAGTACCCCCAGATTTCCAGTACTCTCCACCTTTTTCGATAACATTTGCAAATGGCTTCAATGTTCTTGTTCCATGTAACGTTCCGTGTTTTGTCTCTGCAGTAACTGTTCTGGCCCGTGCATGTGGCTTATGTATTATTCGCCGCATTTCAGGGTTTTCCTTAATGTTTCGTCTTTTTCATTATTTTTATTCGTTGATTTTAATTATTATTATTTGTATTATTATACATGTTTTCATTATTTATATTAGGGAGGTATTTCTAACATATTAGAACGGATCGACTTGGCATGCGACTGTGATTTCGAGAAAAAATTGGTCAAATATGGCGTAGATGAAACGGTGAGTTTTATTCTTATTTTCCACTATATTTTTATCTGTTAATATATATATATATATATATATATATATATATATATATATAAACGGTGACAAAAAAACGGGCCCCAACTCTAATTAGGCCCCGATTCTTAGTGTTTTGTCCGTATGAGATTAAACTTTGGTCATAACTAGTTTATTATATTTAAAACATCACATAAAAACACTAGGGTCTTTGGCCTTTTTTTTTCTCCGTTGACTGTAAAATGCTCAGAAAAACAATTGAATGTCCTCTAGTTTTTTTGTTTCTTTTTTTTTTGGGGGGGGTCACCATATATATATATATATATATATATATATATATATATATATATATATATACAATATAAAGCTGAACGTCTGTGTGTGTTTATGTGTGTGTGTGGGGGGGGTGATCACGAATAGGCTCCTATATGGTGTACTATTATAAAAAAACTGATTACATATAATGATAGACGATGTAGCGAGGATCAGGAATGGGTGATTCATAAAAACCTGTGGGGTGTGGGTTCGCGCCTGGCCCCCAAAGTATGGAAATAAAAAATGAAAAAAAAAAAAACGTTTACAAGGGTTTTTTGATATAGATGTACATAAGAATACTTTAATAAGTATGTTTCAACTTAAATAAGGATGGTATAATAAAATTGTGAGTTCTGCGTTCGCGCCTGTACTCCATGGAAATAGGCACAAACTTTAACAAAGACTTTTCATATCTATTTGCGTAAGTATACTTTGATAATTATGTTTCAGTTTGAAGAAATATGGTATAATAAAATTATTGGGTGTTCGTTCGCACCTGACCTCCATAGAATGTAAATATGTCACAAAGTTTAACAAGGTTTTTTAAAAGGGGTGAGGGTCCACAATAACACCTTAACTTTAATCTTAATTCACGTTAGATTTTATTTATTTTTTTGAGTTGAATCATATTCTGTCGAATGAATTCACCTAATAAATTCATGTTCTTATTAAAGTGAAAGCCAAAAAAAAAAGTCGGAACCTTAGAAAATTCTCGACACAAATTTTGCATAACTCTGTTATTTTCCTTCTCTACTTGCACGTGGCACTCTTTCGAAAATAGATAAATAATAAAAAAAATAAGAACGTTACTTGTTATTGTGTCAAAAGTAGGAAAAATCCTGCTAAAGTGATTACGGGTCTTTTTAAAAACATTTACATAACCTTTTTATTTATATATCTGTTTAACCTTTTTTTACCAGTGTACTAGAAGGAATTCAGTTGATTACAACCCTTTCTGTGTGTTCTTTACATTACAATACTACAACCCTGAATCCAACGGCACAATACTACACCGTTCAATACTGTAAAACTGAAACGACGCTGTTCTGCTTGAAAAGGGCGCTATTTTCTTCTTATTCATATTTATATCGATTCTTTGCTTTAAAAAACTAAAGTAATTACGTGTTTACTTTTTTAATATCCCATTTTTCTGTTTCGGATCATTTTACTAAAGTAAGTAAAGCTTCATTATTTTTCAAAACTGTTTTTGTTTCTTTGTTTTTCGATATTTCGTCGATATTATTTAGTAAGAGTGTTTAGCAGAAAAGCCAACAAATAACTACCCAAAAAAATAAATATAAAAGAAATAAATGTTACCATAGTCAATAAAAGTTCAGTTCATGTTTTTTTTTTGTTTTGAAATAGTTTTTGATGCTCTTTACTTGAAATAATTTCAGAAAACTTAATTGGAGGCGATAACTACTTAAATGAATCTTTATATAAACTATACATGCCATAATCGATTATTCTTAAAACACAAAATAACGGAAAACATTAAAATACGTTTATAAATATTCCCTACGTTGACGGAACTCTCTTAAATTGTTAACACAGAATGCTCAGGTGACCCACCTTCAAATTGAAAACGGGGCTCTCATTTCAAAGTCGCTGCCATTTTGATTTTTTTAAACCGGTTCGTGAATTAAAAATAAAAATTTTTACAAACTACTTAAAAATACAAGTCAATGAACTTTTATACCATAAAAGTAACTTTTATTTACTATGGTAACATTTATTTCTTGTATATTTATATTATTATATATATAACATTTTCCCTTTGTAAGGAAACATCATTTTGTTGTTCACTTTTGGCTACTAATGGAAACAAAGTTGATATAAAATATATATTTTCGCGAAAATTATCTTTACTTTCATCATATTTTGCTTAGGGTAAAATTTTTTATTATCAAAACCTATCTCTTTACAACCCCCTCATTTTCATAATCTATCATACTTTCATCAATCACAGTCCATTTTCTGTAGGCTATTTTTGAACCCAGTTAACGACGCGTACTTCTGCTAGTATATACATATATATATATATATATATATATTAATTAATTATTTGTATATTTAAAATTGTTTCTAATGCTTTAAAATTGTTTTCAATGTCTTCGCATGATGAATGCTAATTTATTGCTATTTCAGTTATCGATATATCGATACTAATGAACAGATCTAGACAGCATGAAAAATATGTGTATTAATCAATTATTTGTACATCTAAAATTGTTTTCAATGTTTTCGCATGACGAATGCTTAATTCACTCTTTAATGATATTTGAAAATTTTTTCAGTTATCGATATATCGATGAATATGGACAGATCTAGATCAATGCCTCAGCTTAAAAATATCTGAATTACATCGTGGTAGTTACAAGTACAAAGGCAACTTTATGTTTTTAAAAAAATTCTTTTGGTTGGACTTGGAACCATGAAATCACGCCGGAGATGGGTTTAAACTCATCATGTCGACACAACATTAATCACAGGGTTAGCGCGAAAACCTCGTTCTGTAAAGCGCGCTACCCAATATTTGAATATTATAGAACTCTTTGGATCTTTACTGGAGATTTCTTTGATTTTCTCGACTTAGTATTAGAATATTCCAGAACCGTCCCGGTCTTTCTAGAATGTTCTGGAATTTTTTGTGACATTTAAAATTTTTCTAAATCTCCCTATTTCATTTTTCTTCTCTTTTTTTACTTTGTTATTGTACATTTTCGTGAAGGAAAATATTTCTGGAATAATAAATACATATTTTAGGGAAGTTATATTAAACAACTAATAAAAACATTAATAGATACAAATTGTTTGCAATACATTGTACTAATGTTATCGATCAAATGTGAGACAGTTTTTGGAAGACCTTGTGATATATTAGTTCTTTATGACTCTATATAACTTGACACGTACATATATTTCAGCTGCGGATGCTCATATGAGTTTTAATTTCTCTGCGTCGTCGGTTCTTTTTTTTCACTTCACAACAATTAATAAATGATTCCGTGAAAATAAGTTTTATGTTGTTATAAGAACTATGTGTATGTATATATGTGTATGTGTCTGTCAGTGTCTGCGTGTGTTTATTTATCTGGAATGAATATATATATATATATATATATATATATATATATATATATATATATATATATATATATATATTAATAATGAAATAAATAAATAATACTAATTATTCTTAATTTTTGTGTTGTAACCGTATAGAAAGTGGTCATTATTTTTTCAGATATTTCTTGAATATTTAAATTTAGCTATGGTTTGCTACAATCATAAATAAAAAGTGTGAAATATATATATATATATATATATATATATATATATATATATATATATATATATATATATATATATATATATATATATATATATATATATGGCGGTGTGCTGCATCTAGTGTGTAGTTATAGTCGTAGTAGTAGATGTGCTTATCATCTCTTGTTCTCGGCTAACACCGCTGGTTAGCATTTATGTGAAAAAGGAGCCGAATGCGTAAGTCTCTCTCTCTGCCAGTATACAGCTTCTCCATCTGCAAGCCCTATGTAGTGGTTCCACGCACCGAAAGATGGAAACTGAGCACCCTGCGGCCTCAGGCTAAACTACAAAGACAAAGGCTAAGGGAGTAAGCCCTAACAGAAAATCCGGAGTCTCCTTCCGACGACAACTGCATCCTGATTCGTTTCCAGCCGTCTTGACACAGTCCTACCACTGGAACCGGCGCATCAGGAAGAGAGAGTGAGGCTGATTCTATGCAAGTCTCCCTCACTTTAATCCAAGTCAAGCGCAAGTCATGACATCGACTTTTTGTTAACCACAAGTCCTGCGGCGACAGGGAAACGGCGAAGCAGTAGGTGTGGATACACTGGAAGCTGTAGCTGTGAACCTACACGTAGGCGATTCAGGACATGTGGTCGTTCCTCACTGGACTGAGGCAGTGATGGGTCCGGCAGCCTCTTGAGTTGCTGAGCAGCCCTCTTTAGGATCGCTCTGCTCGCCTCCGTATGAAGACAGGGATAGAAAAGGTGCCCTAATAATAGCCTGCTTCACCAAACCCTGGCCAGCATACCGCGGCTGGCGGAAATCCCTCTTAAGCGGCCGAAACAAAACAAAAAAGAAAACAAAGGTGCTTAATCTTGCATCGTGGAATGTCCGAACCCTGCTCAACAATGCAAAAGCAAATCGATCTGAAAGACGAACAGCGCTTGTAGCTTGTGAGCTTGCCCGCTGCAATATTGACATTGCAGCCTTAAGTGAGACTCGTTTTGCAGACAAAGGCCAACTGACCGAAACTGTTGGAGGCTACACCTTCTGATGTGGGCACAGTGCTGAGGAGCGGCGTGCAGCTGGTGTGTGTTTTGCTATCAAAACAACTCACGTACCAAAACTAGCAAGCATTCCTGAAGGTATCAATGACAGACTAATGAAAATGCAGTTACCTCTTGGAAGCAACACCAGCATTACGCTGGTCAGCGCCTATGCCCCAACGATAACTAAGCCTGATGAGGTCAAAGACAAGTTTTATGAAGAGCTGGACTCTCTCATTTCCTTAGTCCCTCAGTCGGAGACGATTGTAATTCTTGGCGCCTTCAATGCACGTGTCGGCACAGATCATCAAGCCTGGCACAACATCATTGGAAAGCATGAAGTAGGCAAATGCAATAGGAACACACACACCTCCTCCTCCTCCTCCTTCTCCTTAGAATTTGTGCGTCACATGATCTCAACATTACAAACACTATGTTCCGCCTCCCAAATCGCAATAAAACCACATGGATGCATCCACGCTCTCGGCACTGGCATCAAATCGACTATGTCATTACTAGAGTCAAGGACAGGGAGGACGTGAGACTGACCAAAGCCATGTGCGGGGCTGATTGTTGGATCGACCACCGCCTCATCATCTCCAAATTCAACTTTTTCATCCAACCAAAGAGAAGGCCTCGGGTAAAAAAAAACAGCTAAGAGGCTCAACACAGCCAAATTGAAATGTCCTAAAACAGCAGAGGAATTCCAGAGCAGCATACATAGTAAACTTGCTAACTTCAATCTCAATCATAACAGCGTTGAAGAGAGCTGGACATCCTTCAGAGATGTTGATCACTCTGCTGCTCTTGACGTTCTAGGTCCTGCCACCAAACACCACCAGGAATGGTTTGACGAGAATGATTCTGAGATCCGCATTTTGTTGCAGGAAAAACACCGCCTGCTAAGAGCGCATCAAAATGACCCAGCTTGTGTGGCGAGGAAAACTACCTTCTCTAACATGCGCAACAAAGTCCAATACAAGCTGCGTTCAATGCAGGCAAATGAAATCCAAGGCTACGCAGACAAACACGATACAAAGAATGTTTACGATGCACTAAGGGCAGTTTACGGACCACAGTCTTCGGGATCCTCTCTTCTGCTCAGTGCCGACGGCTCAACTCTACTCACGGGAAGAAGGAGATCCTCAACAGATGGGCTGGCCATTTCAACAAAGTGCTCAATCTCGCTGGAGCCATCAATGATATAGCAATTGAACGTCTCCTCCAAGTCCCCCTCAATCAACAGCTCGACACCCCCCCATCAATCGAAGAGGTCAGCAAAGCCATTCAGCAGTCAATCAGTGGGAAAGCCCCAGGTCAAGATGCCATCCCAGCTGAGGTTTACAAGTCCGGTGGTGCAGCCTTGCGGGAGCAGCTGACCTGCTTGTATCAGATCATGTGGAGGAAGGGATAACTACCACAAGAGTTTAAAGATGCCACAATCGCTCACATCTATAAACGAAAAGGAAATCGCCAATCCTGAGATAACCACCGAGGTATCTCTCTCCTGTTCATAGCAGGAAACATCTTGGCTCGCATCCTCCTCAACCGCTTACTTGGTCACCTGGAACAGGGACTCCTGCTGAAGAGTCAATGTGGTTTCCGCGCCGGTCTGGAGACCACTAACATGATCTTTGCCGCCCGTCAGCTTCAAGAGAAATGCATCGAACAGCACGGAGACCTTTACACAACCTTTATCGACTTGACCAAGGAATTTGACACAGACAGTCGGGATGGTCTGTGGAAAATAATGAAGAAATTCGGTTGCCCAAGTACTTTCATCACAGTAGTTCGTCAATTCCATGAAGGCATGATGGGGCGCGTCGTTTACGACGGTAAACTCTCGGAGGTTTTTCCGGTAACAAATGGAGTTAAACAGGGCTGTGTTCTTGCCCCTACACTGTTCAGCTTGATGTTTTCTGCAATGCTATGTGACGCTTTCAGCGACCAGTCACCAGGCATCAACATTAAATTCAGAACAAATGGAAAGCTGTGGCAAAGGTGAAGGAAGCAGTGCTGAGTGACTTTCTTTTTGCTGATGACTGTCCCTCAATGCCAGCAACGAGCGAAAAATGCAAGACCAGATGAACAAATTCCTCGCAGCCTGTGAAGGTTTACAGAGCAGTTGTCCTCACCACATTGCTCTATGGCTCAGAAACCTGGACTACTTACAGAAGGCACGAAAAAACGTTGAACCACTGCCACTTGAGATGTCTCCGAAATCTCTTCCATATCAGATGGCAAGAGAAAGCCCCTGATACAGAGGTTCTGAAAAGTGCTAATCTTCCCAGCATAACTACTACCATTCGAAAGACCCAACTGAGATGGGCAGGTCACGTCTCCCGCATGCCAGATGAAAGAATCCCAAAACAACTCCTGTATGGCGAGCTGTGCCAAGGCAAGCGTTCAGTCGGAGCACCAAGAAAACGCTTTAAGGACAACATCAAAGTCTCCATCAAAGATTTCAACATCAGTACCGAGTCCTGTGAATCGCTTGCATCAGACAGACCTCACTGGCGTCACCTCATCAACAAAGGAGCTGAAACAGCTGAAGAAGAACCCTCAAAGCAGTACAGAAGCGTGCAACCCGCAAAATGAGAGCAACAAGCTCTGTCTCCCACAACACCTGCTTACCACTGTCCAACTTGTGGGAGAGCCTTCCATGCCCGGATCGATCTTACAAATCATCTCTGGAAACACAAAAACAATACGTCTACTCACTGATGTCATGGTCATCTTCGACTTCGAAGGACGAACACGATATATATATATATATATATATATATATATATATATATATATATATCCTATTTTTACTTTGAATAATAAAAATTAACTATAGCTACTACATAACGTTTACACTGCAAAATACAATTTTTTAATGTTTGTCATTTTTATTTATGATTGTCTGTACCAAAAATTAAGTATTTAGGCGAGATATTTGAAAATGAAATACGAGAAATATTAGGTTGACAAAAATTTTTTATTTATGATTGTCTGTACCAAACATTAAGTATTTAGGTAACGACTTTGAAAATTAAATAAGAGAAATATTAGGTTGACAAAAAGGTTCATTTATAATTACGTAACCGTTTTTTTAAATACTTTAAAGCCGGTTCAAATCTTTAAAAAATATATTGGTATTAGAAGCTGGACAAATGGATACATTTCCCTTGCTTATCTCATTCGCTTCTTTTCTTACCAAAGACCCACATTTATCCTGGCTAAGCTTTTCATGTCTTGATGTTATTAAGTTATATATATATATATATATATATATATATATATATATATATATATATGCACCAATATTAGTATTTTTTATTTCAAGAATATTTATGAATAAATACTGATAAAATTGTTTTCAAACTGATTCAGTAATATTAATGAATGAAAACGCTTTATAGCAGTTCTTATATATTTAATTTTCAGGTGCGATGGTGTGCATTTTTATACAGTCCGTCTAACCAAATATATACTTTTAAAAATTGTTATGAAAATACTCTGTAAACGTAAGATTTTTTATTTTCATCCTTTTTTCTAAAAATCGATTTATATATTAAAAATATTTTACCTGTCTATTTTCAAACTTAATCATATTTTAAAGTAAATCTCAACAGTTATTTGGGAGATTGAAGGAGACAAAAAACCGATTCATAATTTGACCTTATAAATATTAATATCTTTTATTTTTAAACTGAAGAGTTCATTCTCCCTGGTCGCCAGTAGTATGCAGAAGAGATAACTCGAATATTGTTAAAGAGGCGTAACGCTGGATATCTTACAAAATAATTGATGAATGTGCGGAATAATACGAATTTATATGACAAAATCACGTGTGAAAATAGTGCAGAGATATTTCTAACGATATTTCTTATCTGCATTGTGTAATATGTTCACATTACATGTTGATTTATGTAGGTTAATACTATCGGTGAAATACATAACAAGAGAGAGATTCTAAAAGCAAACGATTCAAAAGTAAAAAATAAAGAAGGTATATTAGATCTTTATGTATATAGCAGTTTTATTCAATATCAGTAGTTCTAGGTGTTTATTGAGTAGATGTTGCTGCTAGCCATTGGTTCTCGTATTTACATTGAGGAGAGTACACTACGTTCATCGGGGCACATTTCATTGGCGAAGATGTAAAACGATCACATTGATGTAACACATGGACTAGGGTTTGAAAGACAGTGCTGAATCTATTAGGTTAAAAATTCTACTTTACAGCCTCTCTAAGACATGGGAAACTAATTGATATGGTGAATGTGTGGGGGCATTACCAATTTATCGGAACAAAATCATGTGTGAAAATAGTGAAGACATATTTCTAATAATTCCACTCATCCGCATTGCGCTATATGGCATTCAGATTTATGTAGTTTGGTCGTATCTAAATAAGATTTTTTCGTATACAGCAGTTTTATACACTGTTGGTAGTTCTAAGGGTGAAGGGAGTTGATATGGCTGCTAGCCATTGATTATTGTATTTACATTGATGAGGGTAAGCAACAATAGTCAATTATAGATTCTGCTTAGCAGCCTAACCAAAATGAGGTAAACTTGCACTTGTGCAGCATCCAGATTTGGCAGCAATAGTCAATGTATAATGCAATATATCCTTATAGAACTATATCATATTGGCAGGTGTAACAGGGTTTCTAGTCCGTTAGAGAAAGCTTATCTTCTTTGCGATAAATCAACAAAACAAATGTTTTGCAATATGCAGTCCTTCATGATCTTATAATGACGCATGTGGAAAATGGCGATCGGGCTACTTTTAATCCAAATTAATTGCAGCGTTTTTTATTGTTTTTTTTTTATTTTACAAATTTATTTCTATGTAGTTTCTTTTATAAATTACTAAAATGTAGACAATCGACTAACGACACGTGCCTTTTATTTTGTTCAGTGAACACATGCATTTTACATGTATAATTTAATGTATTGCAATCGTTTGCAGTTACACCAGATCAGGTTAGGAAGTAATTCTGGTGCTCGTATTATGACACTATTAATCACTTGTTATGATGAATCAATGAAATTAAGAAAACGATTTTTTTAGCTTTGTATTTATTAACATACATGCATAGAATTGAATTTTGAAAATTATGTATTGCGATCGCTTTGCACATTATTTGGATTATTCGGACAACTGTTTACAACTTGAGCGTTATTTTCACACAGTTTTAGCCGATTTAACCTCCAACCTTTTTTCCGTTTTCCTCTGGCATTTTCAGATGAAATAATGTTTACACTAAACTTTTAGCTTTTATATATATTCTAAAGACATTTTAAATATTGATCGATATGCTTTAGTTTTAACATCTGAGAAAAACAATATGGTCTCTAACGATTAAAACATTGAATTAATGGTCGAAACTTTAAATTCTAAGTTAAAATTTAATTTCAAAACAAACAATACAATTAAGACCAACAATCATGCTATTCAAAAAATGAATGCAAGGATTTTACATTCCCTTGTAATAAACACACGCTGTTTTATATATAAATACTACATAGAAATGCATTTTGCAAAAATCTTGTGTTCCCATTTGTTTTACCTTTTTCACTGATTCCACTGGACTAGTAATGTAGAAGCCTACGCATGCGTAGTGTCTCAGGATTAGCAATACTGAAACGGTGAAGGAATGAGTCTACTTAGATCCAAGTCAATCAATAACATAAACATAAATAAGTATTACTTTAGTTCTAGTATTGTCATTTATTATTAATATTCACATGTAGTATTAGTAATATTTTTATTTCTTCAAAGTTTGTATTTTTATCACCATAACTATTATTAACATCATTATTATCATTATTTGTAGTAAAAGTAAAGGTAGTAGCAAGATTTTTTGCAAATGTGGCACCAACACTCCATTTTAAAACGTACTTGGTTCTTAGACAGATAGTGGATTTTATCGGCAGTGAGATAGCTAGTGGAGCGGTAGAATAATCAAACCATTTTTAAGAGATATTGGCAACAGATTTGATGAATGTGTTCCATTTCAGATCAGAAGTAAATTTCATTCCCAGAATCTGGTCAAGATATGATGCTTCCCCAAGAAGAGAGCGATTTATTTGCTAGCGGGTGTCAGAACGATTTTTTCTTCTTAAATAAATAAAACAAACAAAATGTTATCTCCATAGAAAGCAATACATTTTCCCTGAACTTATGATGACATGACGAACCGCAAATAAAAAAGTCGCTATGAATATTAAATAAAAATATTATGTTTATATTTTTCATCTATGCCCTAACATAACTCATAACCTTAACGTTTTTAATAAGTTTTGAGGCCGAACTATTTATTTGTAATAAAACTTTTACTGCTTAAAAGTGTTTTCGATACACGAGAAAAACAATATGGTGTTTAGCGCTTAAATAATATCCAAAAAAATGAATGCGAGGATTTTACATTCCCTTGTAATAAACACACGCTGTTTTATATTGTGTGTCAGATTTTTAATATGTTCATATAAATACTACATAGAAATGCATTTTGCAAAAATCTTGTGTTCCCATTTGTTTCACCTTTTTCACTGATTCCACCGGACTAGTAATATGTAAAAGAGCCAGAATGGAAAAATCTATTTTGACAACTAAAGGAAGGGGTCGTAATTTTCACACCCGACATTTATATCCCCTACGACAAACCGATTTTTATGCCACGAGTTTATTATTATTATTATTATTATTATTATTATTATTATTATTATTATTATTATTATTATTATTATTGTTGTTGTTGTTATTATTGTTATTATTATTAATATTATTACTATTACTACTATTACTATTATTATTATTATATTATTATTATTATTATTATTATTATTATTATTATTATTATTATTATTATTGCAGGAATATTTATGCTCGAACTTACGTCCTGATGTTTCCAAACAAAGACCGCACCTTGATATGAATGGAAAAATAAGAAACCAATTTTGATTTTTCTTCGATCGAATAAAACAAACAAAAATTATTGACGAGTTTTATTCATTATTATGAACTTTTATTTTTGTTTGATTCTTTGTCTTTTTTTCATGTTTAAATGTTCAATTACTGACCTCTAAAATTTTAGAATCATTTAAACAAATAAATAAATTAATTAAATAAATAAATAAACATGAATATACATAAACGATCACACATATATATGTATGTATATATATGTATATATATGTGTATATATGTATGTACACATATATATATATTTATATATAAACTAACATTAAAAAAAACACTAACCTAGTTTTAAAAAAGATCAAGAAACTAAATATCCAGGCTAAATAGAGCAGACACAAAGGAACAGGTCAACCAGAGGCCAAATATGCCTTTGTCCGATAAATGCATGCTCATTGGCTGATAAGAAGGGCGCGGTGGATACTAGAGAGCGGATTGGCTAACTAAAATCTCAAGAGAAGATGCGCATATAAAAAAACGACAAACAACCACAGAATTCGCGCATAAGCCTGAAGAGTCCTAGAGTGGATGAAACGCGGAATATTCAGTGTAGCTTAATCGCCATATATATTTTATAAATTACTAACTAGCTCTACCTACGTATTGAGCACTTTTGAAGTAAATACTTAAAGTTCACGCATAAATCTATACTTTCGTATATTAATTTTATGTGAGTAAATTAAGTAGTTATATATATATATATATATATATATATATATATATATATATATATATATATATATATATATTACTTGGAGGTCACCATTTATCAAGGCCAAGTGGTTTAATTCAGAATAAGGGGTTAGTCTTAGGTAGATGGTGAGATAACATGATCAGTTATGGTGGAACTTGAGTGAAGCTAAATCATTTACAAAAATAGTTTTATTAAATAATAAAACCAAAGTTTTAATTTAAAAAAATTATAGGTGCACATTTGGGGAGTCACTAATCAATGCCAGGAGTTTAATCTAGAATAAGGGGCCAGTCTTAGGTAGACAGTGAGACAACATGAGCAGTAATGGTGGAACTTGGGTAAAGCCAGATTATTTACAAAGATCTCTTGGGAGGAAGTTATTCACATTATATTTAAAGATGGTCATATTATAGTCAGTCGGGAAGCAGCCACACTGTATCGTGTTCCACGGACAGACAGTTTCAGGAAATAAAAAACTCTGCTCATGGAATATTATATAATTATAATGAGGGAACTTGTTGACATAGCAGAAAGAGGCCAGCAGTGTATTTTCTGTGAAAAAGAAGTAGGTCATCGCCCACTAAATTTACAATATCTTTTGTACTTTGTCCATATAATCTTAGGATCTCCATCCCGGATGTGGCAATTCTACTTCATTTTAAGACGTATTTGTAGCGGATTATTGTTCTAGTGATTCTAGGCAATGGATTTGATGTAGGTTTTTTTCATTTCTGGTCAGGAATGAACGTCAGTCCTAAAAGTTTGTCGAAGCAGAGTGCTTTCTCAAGATTAGATCCGTTCATTTGAATATCGGCCAACTGCAGAGTAACCTCTCACACTCAGCATGCATTCTTCTGAAATTTGGAATATATATATATATATATATATATATACATATATATATATATATATATATATATATATATATATATATATATATATATATATCCGTCACCTAATGGGACCGGGAGTGGGGATTACCGAAACAAAAGAGGGAGAAAAACGGGGGCGATGGGACAGGGACAAACCAAAGGGGGATTGAGACGATGACAACATGCATACTCTAGCTAAGTTTAAAAAATCAAACAAAAATGCCTAACTATTATATTCTAAGTAGTCCGATGCATGTCTATGTTTGTTCAGGTCACCCAAAATTCTTAAAACCTAAGCAAACTAAAAAAAGGAACTCAAGATCAGCTCCATTCAATCTACACAATCGCGAAACTTTCACCCACCTGTTGTTTAAATTTGCCGGAGTGAGTTTCACCTTCTCCAGCTTAATTCGCATTTTCAGTTGATATTTGAAAATGAGGACAAGCTGGGGAGCAGTGAAGGTCTCATCTCCGTAAACCACCTTCTGTCGCGTCGTCAAAATTACGCCTCTCATAACTGCTAACAAACACAGCAAAACGTAACGTTCTTCTTTCTTTATGGTCGGTGCCCATTTGCAGCACGGGGAAACCGAATACAGTACAAAAAACTGCCCGTTCAGCATGCGAACCGTGAGCCTTGAACTAACTCACACAACGGTCGAACGATGGCGCAGTGGAAGAAAGCATGATCAAGGTCTTCCTCCCAATCTCCGCATCGGACACAATTAGGTGTCTCAGTAAAACCCGCTGCGTAGAGTCTTTTGCCGACTCAGAGGACATTTCGAATTACCAGCTAGGTGAGTGATGCCTCGTAATTATAGAAGCAGCTCGACCCAGGCGCCCAAGGCCATACTAAGCGGCGCTCTTTCTTCGTAAAACCGAACTCCTCAATCTTTTCGTCTCGAACGGATCCCCTCACTAAAGCCCGATATAGCGCCTTGCGAGACAACAGCTGGGTGTCATAGAGGCTTTCTTTCACGTGTAGAAGGAATCTCAAGGCCTACCGATACTCGCGATAGAAAGAGCACTCGTTTCGGGACAACTTGTGTGCCTCCCCCTCAGCGGAATGCACACTCTCCAAAGCCTGAAAGGCTTTCTAAGTGTTCTATCCAGAAGACGCCTTTTCCCTCACTAGGTATACAAATTCGATCCAAGTATATCCTAAGAGTGTGTCTACGAATTTCCACAATAGGCATACCCAGGCCGCCTTTAGGTAACAGACCTCCCGGGTAACCATGGCTTGCTTTCCACGCCATAAGAACACGAAAAGAGCACGCACCAGATCAACTAGTGAGGCCTCCGATAGTGGGAGTACTGATATACGGTATAGGATAAGGGGGTAGATATGAGAATTGCATACCTCCGTCCGATCCTTCAATGACAGGTTTCTCAAGGCCCACAAATGAAATGTGACCTTGACCGCTTCCAATACTTCCGACCAATTTTTTTCCAGCTGGATGTCGGGGCCAAACCAGACGCCGAGTCGCTTGCAGGGCCCATCAGTCCAGCCATAGGGTCCCTAAAGGGGCATACCCCTTCAGGCACCAATACGTAAGCCAATTGACTTAACGTAGTTGATTATGGCCTCTGTGACCTTAGCATACCGACTTGTTTCTATGTCGATGACTCTAATCTCGGCACTGCTCGTTACAAGCACAGTCACGTCGTCGGCATAGGCAGTATACTTTACCGGGGTAAAGCAATCAGGCAAAGTAATCCCACGAAGGACCGGATTCACCCGAAGCTGGCGCAAATATGGCTCAAGTGCCAGCACATATAGCATTGGTGATAACGGACAACCTTGACGGATAGATCTTGTTAGCATGAAGGACTTCGACCTCACCCCATTCACTTCCACCATAGCACTGGGGTTAGCATACAAGAGGCGAATCCTAGAGCGAAACTGGAGACCAAACCCAGCCGAGCAAAGAACAGCCCCTAGGTATCAATGGTCTACTCTGTCGAATGCTTTGAACTGATCTAAATTGATCAGCGCGGCTTCTGTATCGACCTTTTCTACGATCAAGCGTATCGTGTGCAAATTCGGGACTTATTAGACGGTGTAAGATAATCTGCAAACGATTTACTAAGATCTAGGCCAAAATCTTAAACTCTGTGTTTAATATTGTTACGGGCCGGAAATTACCTATCCCATCCCCTCCATTTTTATCTTTGCGCAGAAATGTAATGATCCCCTGATAAAGTACTGAGGTATGACCCCGTTCCTAAACCAGAAGTTAAAGAGTACGGCCTGCAAAGGGATAAAAATGGGCGACAGCCTCAAATACACCTCGTAGGGCAGACCATCAATCTCAGGGGTCATGTCTAGCCCTACCTGCTTCAAGGCCTGAATGACTTCTTCCTCTTTTATGCTACCTTCACACCTAGCCGCTTCGGTCGTCTCAAGGCGAGAAAAGTCGGCAAACTGTTCAATAGTCAGACCGGGCTCCTTGGTAAAAAGCTCCTGAAAATTAGTCTGAAAACCTTCCAAAATTCCGTCGTTAGGTGTTACGGTTCGTCCGTCCGGCAATGTGACACTGGCTATGGGTCGATCAGCAAAACGTCGAAACTCCTCCGCACGCAATGACGCGACCATATTTTTTGTTTCGTTTTTGCGTTCTTTTTAATCTAGTAATCCTTAGTCCTCCCTATTATCTAAGGAGTCCAGTTCAGCCTTAACTATAGTATAACAAGCACTATCTCCCTCCTACACCGCCGTTTCTAATCTATCTTCTAGTGTCGTTTTCGTTGCTCTAGAACTAAGGTTGAGCCGGCGATTAAAATCAACAGCGAAGGACCTAATGACTTTTTTATGTTACCCCACCACTTATTCCCGATAATGGCCCCCGTCAATTCCCTCTGTATGGTTAGTAGAAGCTGTTCCCGGAAGTCCTTCACGTCGAACAACGAAGTGTTGAACTTCCAGTAATTAGCCATCCTAGGTTTAACACTATCTAAGTTTACTCGAACCCGGACAAGCCTATGGTCCGAATAAACTATATTATGAAAACTTGGACAGTCTAAAAGCCCTAGGTCGACTCTCCTAATTAAGGACCGATCGATGTAACTCGAAAGTTACACCGGATCGGAGCGGCGTCTACCTGTCCAAGTCCATACTAAATCCCCGGGTTTTTCGTTTCTAAATTTATCGGCAGGATCAAACTTGTTGATACAGTCTCGAAACGCCTGTAATACCCCCCTTCTTATGAAGTTCGCTAGGACCCCTTTTGTCTTGGAAACTTCGGCTCGGATTGTCTCGTTCTTCTCAGAGGGTCGTTACATTGAATCCTGTATGCTGAAAGCGAATATCGAAGCCGCAGGCAAGAGAAAAACAGATACGTGAATCTATTCTATTATAAAAATATATTACAGGTCTTTTTACAGATACATAGTTCAGTTCTTAGTAAGTTTTTAAAAGTCTCAAATTCTTCTTCTCTCACATACAGCGTCAGACGGGTTTTGGAGGAGGGGTCACGTCTTCAGGGAACGGTATGGCACAAACTCTCGCTGGAAACTGCCTCGAAACTCTCTGACGAAATTCGTGCGGTACTAATACTATATAGTTAGGTGTGCGGTCGGGGTGGAAAGTGTCCAAGCCAATCAAATTACGCCACGAAATTGGGGAAACCCCAAACTTTGCGGGTGTCCAATTCGGCCCTATCATTAAATTTGCAATCTGAGATTCAAGTCAATATTAAATTCTCATGACCCCTTAGGTCACCAACTGTCAGTCCGACAGTGGCTCCGAGTTCGTCGAGGCCAGACAGTATCGATTGTTATTATTTCCCAAATTTTTGTCGTCAATTTTGAATACAAAATATATCTCTCTGACTTTCAAACAATAAGCAAATATATATATTTTGATAATGAAATAAAAAAAAAATATATATATATATATATATATATCCTCTATTTTAAATCTTTCGGATATCTGCTGTCACCCGGGATCGATTAAAGCTATCTTAGCATAGTTATTCGTGGGTTCTAAAGCCCCCCAATGAGGGCAAATTGCTCCCTCAGGTTGGTCACGTTACATTTCGCCCCATTAGACGCCGTTGCTTCAATAGAATCAACAGTCTAAGTCTAGTGTGGAAATTGAATAAATCGTTGTATGAACGAAAACAAAGTGCACACAATTGGAATTTAACACTCCATAATTATTTAATAGAACAGCAATTCAAGCAATGTCCCGAAGACGCGTGCATATATACCAAAAATGTAGGTAATAAATTGTTGATTTGGGTTTTTGGGTTGATGATATATTACTCGCCTCAAACTGTGACAACACTTTAAAAGATATTAAAAATGAATTCAATAAAAAATTTTAAATGGCCAATCTTGGACAATCGTCATGGTTTCTCGGTATAAAATTTACCTGTGAAAATTAAATTATAACTCTGAACCAATCACGATACATTGAAAAATTCTGCTCAAGTTCGGAATGCAAGATTGCAAGCCACGTTCAACTCCCGTCGAAATGGACATAAATAAAAATATAGAGACCGAAACAAAATCCATAGATAATCGATTATACAGGGAAATGGTAGGAAGCCTCATCTATTTGATGACCGCAACTAATACCTAACATAATTTTTCCAGTTTTTGTTTTAAAAAAAGTCACTTTTTAAAACCTTTTCTTTGTAAATTTCTTTTTTGACAAATAATTTTTTGTATCATTTTTTTGGCAAACATTTGTTAAAAAAGATGTATATTTGTGAATTTTTGTGTATGTTTATATGCATTTAAAAAGTATTCTGTTTATATCTGTGTGCATAACTGTTTATTTTTATGTATCAAAAAATGGCTTCTTTTTGCACACATTATAACAAAATAATAATAATTCTTTTTGACCAATTCATCCAAAACAAAACAAAAAACACAATTATTTTATTGGTTTATTTTTATTTGTTCATTTATTTATTTTTATTTTTATTCATTTATTTATTTTTCTTTCCTTTTCTCAAGTCAAACGAAAATTTAATCCGAAAGGATTTTTCCATTATATCAAAAAAGGGTGTGTGTAAAATGTTTTTGACTCGTAATAGGGGGTATAGATTTAATTGCTGCTCACATCAGCAATACGTGGCATAAGGCCGGAAAGTGGGAACGCCGAAGGCTCCCCTAAAAAAGGGGCACTCCTGCAATTTTAAAAATTGCCTGAGTAAACCCCGTCGGCATTCCCCGGTCGGGGCGCATCAGGCAGCAAGCAATAAACTTGCCCCACCGGAAAGCCCGGTGGCAAGGCCTGGGAGGGTGGACCTCCTAGGTATTACCCAGGCGGCATACCTCAATCCAACAGGTGCTTAGCCGGTTCCAGGCCCCTCACCTGTTGGGCTGAGTGTCAAGTGACGAATCCTTGACGTGTACTACCCTGTCTCCCTGCAACCGAAGCCGCTAGGAGACCTTCCCCATCAGACTCCTAATGGGGGTATGAGACCAATGAATTCGCCAACCATTTCTATAACCACTGTGCTAAACAACCAATGAAAACCTCCCAAAGTGACTATAAAAATTGTCGAATTTTGGATTCAACCAGGTCGCCGTTAACTACGTCACGGACCACATTTGATTCTTGGCCGCCATCTTGGTTACTGCCAAATACACTCAGGATCTGATCTGAACTACGCCGCCATCTTTGTTCAACATAATGTCTCAACACGTAACAGTTTATGTTATTAACGGTTTATGAATAATTATTGCATGAATAAATAATAAAAATTAATTCTTGAGATTATTCTTTTTTTTTAATATTATACTACAAGGGTACAGATTAATGTTATGGGCGATTTGGGTAGAACGCAGCCCGTCAAGTCGGTGTCTCAATTTAAAATCAGTAATAAAAAAGTAAGCATGTTATTTTAATATTTTTAAGTAAATAAAACTAAGGAATTTTATAATAAAAATACATAACTTTTTATATTTTGTTGAATTAAAAAAAAAACTAGAAAGAGAAAGTAATCAACCCAGAGAAGCTTTCTATTTTAAAAACTTGCAAACCAAAACGAGGAGCAGAATTTCTTCCCATGCGAAGTGGAAACAGTATTGCAGGAATTCTGTGACCTTCACTATATTTTATAAAGTGTTTCTGGTTTCTGATTGGTTCGTAGCAGAGCGAGACTTCATCTGATTTGTCAGTTATTTTTAACAATGTTAATAAATATAACTTTACAATTTGTTTTAACCATACCCACATAATTTTACCAGACATATTTCAATAGAATTAACAATGAGTATAATGGTATTTTTTAATTTACTAGTGTAAGTGTGAGACCTTTAGCCTGTATTAATTATTCATGTGCATATTGTATATGCGGAAATGAGGTTTCAGAAATAAAAACCTGTGCTAGATTTTTGTTGAGATTGTAAACAGAAAATTATTTAAGTAAACATAATAACATGATTGAAGAATAATCTGCTGATGACTATATCGGTTACACAATACATTTGAGAAGGTTTATTACCGCAGAAGCAAAAAGACCGAGTCTATAAAATCTACTGAATATTCTTTTATAAGACATAGTCACGTTCAAAACAAACGTTTCTTTGAAAGCACAGTTGAAGAACGATATTTTGTACATTTAACTTTTTAAATAATTTCATAAAATCAACAATAAGCTCTTTGATAAGATAGGGGTGCGTTCGAGATGAAGGTTTCTTTTTAGAGCACAATTGAACCATGATACCTGAGGTTGGCTTTGAAAAAAATAATTCTAGCTATTATACAAAAATAATTTAATACAATCAACAGCAGATTCCCGCTACATTTATTTAAAGAGAGGCTTCAAGCAAATTGAGGTCGTAACGATATATGATTCTGAAATTTTGGTGCGTAGTAATTAGACATTTATACATGCAATAAAACAAAGAATCAAATAAACAAAAATAAAAGTTCATATATTAAAAAATAAATAAAACTCGTTACTAATTTTTATTTTATTTGTTTTATTTGATCGAAAAAGGATCAAAATAGGCTTTTAACTTTTCCATTCATAACAAGGTGGGCCTTTGTTTCGGAACGTCGGGACGTAAGTTCGAACATTAGTATTTCTGCAATACTACTACTACTACTACTACTAATAATAATAATAATAATAATAATAATAATAATAATAATAATAATAATAATAATAATAATAATAATAAAAAAAAAAAGCAATACGGTGACATTAAAATTGGTTTGCCGTAGAAGTATATAAATGTTGAGGAGGGAAACTAGAAAGAGAACATAAACTGTTGAGTCTTTTAAGTTGTAAGATATTCTAATTTTGTGACCTTCACTATATTTTATGAAGTGTTTCTGGTTTCTGATTGGTTGGTAGCAGGGCGAGACTTCATCTGATTTGTTAGTTATTTTTAACCATATTATTAATTATAACGTTACAGTTTGTTTTAACCATACTCGCCTAATTTTATCAGACATATTTCAACGGAATCAACAATGAGCATAATGATATTTACTTTTTTAATTAACTAGTAAACGTGTGAGACCTTTAGCCAATGGAGACTTGGCGGATATAATGAATGAATGAAAATAATATCATGTGGTTTTAATTATTTAGTTGGTAATGATAAAACAACTCGCTTTTATTAATTGTTCATTTGCATGTTTCGAAATAGGGAAGTGAGATTTGAGAAATAAAAAAAGACTGTGCAAGATTTTTTGTTGAGATTGTAAACAGAAAGATTATTTAAGTGAATATAAGTAAAGTGATGGGAAAAACAATCTCCTGATCACTGGATCGGTTAAAGGTTGATTCTTCCAAAGGATCTAATTTCTGGAGATTCCGAGTAGAACCATCCACGTCGGTGTTAATAAAGCATTTTGGATTCGTACATTCACTTGAGAAAGTGCACTCTCATGTATACGATATAATTAGACTTAAATAGTCGCTTGTTTTTGTTATGAGATGTCACGTGATATCACACCCACAGAAATGCATAAGTTGGGAACTTGCGGGATTGTTAACTGCTAATCCAGTCAAAAGCCTCATCTATCTTATTAATTGTTGTAAATTATGAATGGAAAGTTATAAATAATTTTAAAGAATTACTTTAAACTGTTATTCATGTTCTGTTGAGAATTGATATAAGTTGTGGTGGACAATTCTTTGCACGTATGAATTAAAGGTAAATTGACAGTACTCACCGAGGCTCTATTCCTCATATTGTTTTAGAGATCTGTGTTTAAGAATTTTCAAAATTGTAGCATTATAGGAAATGGTTTAAATGGTTCCATGCAAGTCATATATACAGCATTCTTGCTAGAGAAATGCGAATGTTAGATTTTATACCTCTTCAGTCTTGGATGACAACCTTCCTATAGCTGGTGATTCAAACAAATTACCGGTTTGCAAATCTAAAGTGCTTAAGGAGTAGATAGACTCTATCTATCGCCCGGTTTTCATACTCCTTCTTTGCCTATTAGTCAGGCGCAGAGATGCTATCACAGTGATTCGACAGAAACACTCAGTGGTAGATCTTGTTTCTTGTCTTGGGCAATGAACGCCGTTTTCCCCACTCCCAACACACCCCACCCCTAAAACTGGGCACTTGAGAGTGCTTGAGTACCATATATGCTTGAGCAATTAGATTGGGTTGACCTTCCTCTGATGGGTTGAGGGTAACGGATTGACAGTTCCTGGCTGCTGTTTCCGACTGGTAGTAGAGGAGCGCTAAATCTTTGTTAGCGCTTAGAGCGGCTGCTCCATCAACAGTTGTAAAATATACAATATATATATATATATATATATATGTCGCGCATGGAAAGGGACCCTGCACTCATCCCCGGTGGGCTTTCCTGAAGCCACAATCCTAATTGAAGAAAGGTCAGCTGATGGTCTACTTGTGATGCATGTCTGATGCTCTGCATAACCTCTTGTTCAGCTCCCCCTTACCTAAACTGAAACTCTTACAGAAATATGACGACAGTACAATTTAAAAATAAGCATAAACCAGGCTTGGGGTCAAATCCAACTTACCTCCTCCCTTGAGGCTTGCATTCACAAATATCCGTGGGCTTAGAACTAATTTAGCTGATGTTAAAGCATTTCTCCTAACAAATACCCCGGATATCTTAGCGCTAAGTGAGACTAACCTACACTCCCCCATCCCTTCTAACCACTTTGATATGCCTGGATATCTCCCACTCTGCTGTAAGGACTCTGACAGACATATGCACGGACTTGGAGTTTACATTCGTAATACCCTTCCCTTGACTAGAGAAACAAACCTAGAATCGGATGATCAAGCCTTTATGTGCTTTAGACTAAACTTGCAACACAACATTAGCTACTTTTATTTTCTCTACCGCTCTCCTTCGACCGAAGACTGCACCATAATAAACAAGGTCTATGACAGCATAGACACAGCACTCTCCCTTGACACAAGCGCAAAAGTACATGTATTTGGTGACTTCAATGTTCACCACAAAAACTGGTTTGGATTCTCTACTCACACAGATGCAGCGGGCAGCACAACACATAGCTTCGCTATATCATTCCCTATCACAAATTGTTACGTTTCCAACCCGTTTCCCTGAACAGCAAGAACATACATCACTTCTAGATCTGTTTTTGATCACAGTTCCCGATGACTGAATAACGAATGTCGACAGCCCACTTGGGAACGCTGATCATGCAGTGATAATGGTTGAAATAACCCTAAACTCTAGACCCAAAACTGAAGAGCCAGTGCTCAAAACAACGAGATATTATAAAAAGGCTGACTGGGAAGCCATCAGAGATCTTATCAGAGATGCCCCATGGGGAAGTATTTTTCTCTTCCTGCTGAACAGTGCGATAACGAGACTATGAAATGGTTGAAAACTGCAATCGAGGCACATGCGGAGATTTTATAGCAAGCCCCACTCTCCCCAATAGTTTACTTCGACTTGCGCTACTGCGATTGCTCATAGGCAGCATGCATACCGCAAATTTAACCAACATAAATCTAGTTCAAACAGACAGAAATAAATAGAAACTAGAAGTAACGTTAAAAAAGAAATAGCGACAGCTAAAAGAGAATTTGCGGAAAAACGCATCGAAGCACAAAAACTAGGAACTCGTGATTTCTGGAAAATCTACAACAGTGTAGTAAATAATGGGCAATCAACAATTCCCCCACTAACCAAAAATCACGAAGTTGTTTGCTCAGCAACCGAGAAGGCTAACATGCTTGCCAGTCGGTTTGCCCCAAACTCCACACTGGATCCTCCAACCACCCCCCACCTGAAGTTCCTATGCGAACAGACGCCGCGCTAGACTTTCTGAAAATCACCCCTGCTCAGGTGCATGCTATCATAAAAAACCTTGACACTTCAAAAGCATGTGGACCCGATCTAATCCCAGCTGTGCTATTTTTTTCAGCCGAAGTATCTCCAGTTCTCTCCAAACTCTACAAAAAATGCCTTAATGAATCTTGCTTTCCGGACTGTTGGAAAACTGCTTCTGTGGTACCAGTATTCAAGAATTCTGGCGAAAGAACTGACCCATTAAATTATCACCCCATTAGCCTCCTCCCACTTTTCGCCAAAATATTTGAAACCTTAATTAACCATGCTCTAGCCCGGCACTTTACAGATGCTAAACTTCTGACTGACAAACAACATGGATTTAGACCAGCCCGCTCCACAGCAGACATCCTAACTGTAATCTCAGAACGTATATACTGCAAGGAAGGTAGGCTCTCTCTACCGTGCTAGAAAACTAATAACACCCGAAAGTATCCTGTACCTCTATAAGGCCACCATTCGCCCACGTATGGAGTATTGCTGTCATATTTGGGCTGGTGAATCTGCTACTAGTCTCTCGCTCCTTGACAAGGTTCAAAAGAGAGTCGCAAATCTGATAGGCCCTGAACTGGCATCTAAGCTTCTGCCTCTGTCCCATCGACGAAACGTTGCATCCCTCTACCTGTTCTACAAGTATTTTAATGGTGAATGCTCTGACGAACTGCAAGCACTTGTGCCTCCACGACGTGAACACCCTCGACAAACCCGACAGGCTGCTAAATCACACTCCCACACTGTAGAGATCCGTAGATGTAAAAGATCTTTCTACTCCAGTAGTTTCTTCCCCAAAACCGCTAGACTTTGGAATTCCATTCCAGCTCCCTGCTTCCCCAACTGTACTGACGTGCAGAAGTTCAAGTGCAACGTGAAGCGACACCTTGCTGCCCAAATCCCTACATAGTACCCCAGTAGTTGTTGCCCCTAATAGTAACCCCCTACACCAAAGTGGCAATGTGCCTTGTTTGGGGTGAAAATGTAATTAATATATATATATATATATATATATATATATATATATATATATATATATATATATATATAAAATAAACTTTGTGTGTGTTTGTGTGTGAATTCGTTTCTTACGGATTCCAAAACGGCTGGGCCCATAATTTGTAAATTTATCACAGATGTAATTGATGTTTCTAGGGATTTTCTTATGTACGTTTGTATTGGAATGCTTCAGATAAGTATCGAAAATCGATAATGGAAACAACAGATTTAACAGGAAAAACGATTGATTTTCACCTTAGTTAACACCTTTATACAACCTAACACCACAATACATTTGAGAAGGTTTATTACCACACAAGCATGACATTTTACTTTTGTACATTTAACTTTAATTCAAGTCATTATGTAAAAATAATTTCATACAATCAACAATGAGCTCTTTAACAGGACAGAGGCGCGTTCAAGATGAAGATTCCTGCTTGGAGCTCAAATGAACCAAGATTCCTGAGTTTTGTTTTGAAAAAATGAATTTACGCTATTATGCAAAAATAAGTATATAAAATCAACAGTAGATTCTCGGTACATTTATTTGAAGAGAGACTTCAAGGAAATTGAGATCGCAATGATATATGATTCTGAAATTTTTGAAGGCAGACATTTATGCATGAAATAAAATATTTAATCGACATTTAAAACAAAGAATCAAACAAAAAGAAAAGTTCATATATATCTAAACAATGAATAAAACTCGTCACTAATTTTTATTGGTTTTATTTGATCGAAAAAGAATCAGAATTGGTTTCTTATTTTTCCATTCATAACAAGGTACAGTCTTTGTTTCGCAACATCGGGACATTAGTATTCCTGTAGTAATAATAATAATAATAATAACATTAATAACAACAACAATAATAATAACAACAACAACAAAAACAACAACAACAACAATAATAATAATAACAACAACAACAACCCCGGTGGTATAAAATAGGTTTGTCGTAGGGTGATATAAATGTTGGAGAGGGAAAA
The DNA here is from genome assembly GCF_053919585.1 of Euprymna scolopes. NCBI lineage: Eukaryota > Metazoa > Mollusca > Cephalopoda > Sepiida > Sepiolidae > Euprymna > Euprymna scolopes. The sequence goes on from NC_136513.1 coordinate 4,588,831, forward strand.
TACAACTATTTTAAGCTGTCAAAATAGATTTTCGGATTTTGTAAATAAACCAAACGTCAAATAAATTCATGCAAAAAGTTTCGAATTCTGACCATTGGTTTGGGAAAAAGGCGTAGAATATATATTGTGTAAACAATATGGCAAAATAGGAAAACAGATAGAAGACAAGGTTACCAATATTACAAAACGAGAGACCGACTAAAGGGCAATCTAACGTTAAGGCAGGTGCCCAGCTGCAAACGCACACATGAATTCAAAGAGATTTGTGTAACTATTGAGCAACAAAAACTTGACTACTGAAATCTATTATTGCTTTTATTGGCCAATATAAAACGAAATATATTATTAAAATGCGAAAGATAATAATCGTGCATATTTCTATTGTGTTTATCGTGGACTTATAACTTATTAAGTTTTATGGGTTACGTTAGGACATAGATGAAAAATATAAGCATAATATTTTTATTTAGTATTCATGGCGACTTCTTTATTTGCGGTTACACATGTCATCATAAGTCCAGGGAAAATTTATTGTTTTTTTTTATCGGGATAACATTTTCTTTGTTATATTCATTTAAGAAGAAAAATCGTTCTGAAATACATCAACAAATTAGTCGCTCTCGTCTTGGGGAAGCGCCATATCTTTACCAAATTCTGAAAATGACATTTACTTCTGATCTGAAATGGAACACATACATCAAATCAGTCACCAAGCCCGCTGGAAACATGGTTGGATCATTCTACCGCTCCACTAGGTTTCTCACTGCCGATGAAATTCACTGTATAAGAACCAAGTACATCTTAAAATGAAGTACTGTTGCCATATCTACAAAAATATACAACTATTTACTTCTACTACAAATAATACTAATGGTGTTAATAATAGTTATGGTGACAAAAAATACAAACTTTGAAAGAAAGAAAAATATTACCAATACTACGCGTTAATAATAATAATAATAATAATAATAATAATAATAATAAATGACAATACTAGAAGTCAAGCGATACTACTGATAAAAATAGTGCAATCAGTGAAAAGGTAAAACAAATGGGAACACAAGATTTTTGCAAAATGCATTTCTATGTAGTATTTATATGAACATATTAAAAATCTGACACACAATATAAAACAGCGTGTGTTTATGACAAGGGAATGTAAAATCCTTCCATTTATTTTTTGGCTAGCATGATCGTTGCTCATTGCAGTTAAATGGGCTGGTAAAGAGCAAAACAAAAAAAAAACAAATACAATCAGCAAAAGTTTGTCACTATCAACTTTCTCTCAACTTCCAGCACGTGTTCAGGCGTTTTATTATTATTCCATTTGCATACGTGTGCAGTGGAATTCCACGAAACTACACCTTATAAATCCATGGCTGCCATCTTTAATTTCTCTCTCCCTCTCTCTCTCTCTCTCTCTCCCTCTCTCTCTCTCTCTCCCTCTCTCTCTCTCTCTCTCCCTCTCTCTCTCTCCCTCTCTCTCTCCCTCTCAGATCCCATCCGAAGGTAGGTTGTATAACCGTACAATATACACACCTGCGGGCGCTTTCTTCTTTGATTGTTACATTCAACTCTACACTTGCCCCCCCCCTGATCTCCAGATCACAAATGTGTCATGGTGGACGTGGTCGTTTGTTGCGGACACTCCTGCCAAGGGGGATAGGCTGGACTACTTCATCTTCATTGGAGCTCTCAGAAGAGTCGTCGGAACCATTGGCATTGTCGTTAGGGCGTACAGTCATACCATCAGACTGGACTTCTTCATCGGAGCTCTCAGAAGGGGTGCTGGAACTATCAGTGTCAGCGTTGGAGTTCGCAGTTGTACCATCACGGGGAATAGGTCGGATCCACAATTCAGCGTTGGATGATTCACCGTTACTGCTACTCGCTAACTTGTTTGTATTTAGGGCAGACCGAATATCCTTCACATGGCGTGGGGTACCATCGACTAGCACGTCTTGCTCATTGATGATGCCAGTGATTCGCCCTCTTTGAAAGCTGTTGGTGCATCGATTATTGGGAGGCTTCACCCAGACAGTGTCCCCTAACTCATACGGCCCTCGGGTTTCCTACCAATCAATATCCTTGATGCGCACTCGATAGCAATGGATCGCATTGGTGGTTGCGCTTGCAGCAGTTGCATTATATCTATAGAGTGCCTCTGCAATCGTGCATAGTTTTCTTGCTGCCATCCTCTTCACGCTTCGATGGCACCGCTCTGCTATGCCGTTGCCATTTGGTACATATGCACATCTGTGTCGGAGCTGGATCCTCCACTTGTCTACGAAACGTCTGAATCCCCACTGCAGAAGGCCATGTCATTGTCTATAAGGATCTCTTCAGGAGGCCTCCTTTCATAAAATATGGACTCCAATTCACGGATGCCACTGAAGGAATCCTGTCTTATTAACGGGCGCCAGATCGCGAACCTTGTCGGTCCACAATCGATCAGGGTGAGGAAGTGCTGGCTGCCGTAATGAGTTATGTCCATATCCAGTCGGCTCTAAGTCGCAGCTACCCCCAGCTGACCTTCCTGCCATCTGGCCGGGGCGGGGTCGATTGACTGGCACGTTTGTCATTCCTTGACTACCGCTTTCATGCACTTTTGGACATCGACGGGGTGTCCACTGAGGTGGTGTATCTTCCTGATTTAATTCGGCACCTCAATAGAGCCGGCACATAATGGTACTGGCTCGGCTTTCTTCTTAATGGTTTCATACCATCTCTGTGGCACCCGAGTGAGTCTATTAGCAAGATTACAATTTGAAGTGACCAGTACCGCATCCACAGACAGGTTATACTCTGTTACCAGCTTTTTTACGGTCTCCAACCTCCGCCTGATCAGCATCTCGCTGGCTGCCTTAGTGTGCACCCTGGTCTTGCTTGTCAGTTTGTCTGATATCCAGTGGTACACGCATAGCGAATCCGTGTGTATGTGTAATTTCCTGACTTTCCCCTGGAGTGCCAGGTTGATACCTTTTATCACCGCATCGAGCTCTGCCAGGTTGATATGAACAGCGTCATTCGCCGGTCGTAACCAGCAGGCGTTCTCAATCGCAGCCCCATTCTTGTCCAACAGCACACCAATTGCCAGAGAGCTCGCATCCACCCACACTTTTAGCTTGTCTTCCTGCACGCACCAGTCTCCTTTGGCGGGTTATCCTGGTTTACCCTTGCGGTAGTTTCCTTCACCATGCAAACCAACAGATCGTCAGCTGTTTCATCATCCCAGCCTTTGGTGACTGCACTTGCACTCCTTTTTATGATACCTGTTGCCACACGAGTCCATCCACACACTGGTAAGCGGCCCACAAGTTTTCCACACAGAGAGAATACTGAAGTTTCGCGCCTCCATTACAAAGTCCCTCGCTCCTGTCGAACGTTCAGGCCCAAGACACGGACGCCATTCTCCAAACGTTCTGGGTTCTTGCACGTCAAACAAAACTCAGCCAGTTTGCACCTTACATGTGATGATGACAAAATGTCTTCGTTCACATATATGTCATCAAAGTATGCCGATGTCCCATCTTTTATTGTTTCTTCCTGTAACAACACAGCGCTAATAATGGTCTTCATTATTTGGGATGCCACGTTCAGCCCCAAAGTCTAGTCTGATAAGGCAGTACCTCTTGCCAGACAACACCACTGTCTGAAATGGCCACATTGTTTCACTGATTCGGACCTGCAGGTATGCTTTTCTTGAATTTAGGAAAACTCGTCCCGGGAAAACTCGTCTCCGGAAAACTCGTACCCGGAAAACTCGACCTCGGAAAACTCGACCCCTTTCGCTAGGTAGGAAAGCTGGTCCCTTATTGAATAAATATCGATTGAAAACACATTTTATGATCGTTCTTGAAGGAGATATTATTTTTTTTTGTTTTTTTTAATAGACTATAGCCCCCATAATATTTTTTAAAAATATTTTTACTTGTTTAATGTTTTTTTGTTTTTTTTAATAAAATCGATTTTCTAGGTGCCCGTTTTCTACCTAACTGGCTAAGTTCTTAGTGGTTTCACTTATTTTAAAGCGTTTATTATGTTCATAAACGAGATCGCATATTTTTTTTATATTAATATAAAAAGAATTTATTTACTTACTGTTATTTATAAAAGGGTAAAATCGATTTTTCTACCTCGCCGACTATGTTGTTTGTTTAATTTATTCTGAATCGTAAAGAAAAAAAACGCAGAAAACAAACAAAAAACATGTCGAGTTTCCTACCTAGCGAAAGGGGACGAGTTTTCCGGGGTCAAGTTTTCCGGGTACGAGTTTTCCGGAGACGAGTTTTCCGGAGACGAGTTTTCCGGAGACGAGTTTTCTGGAGACGAGTTTTCCCGGTACGAGTTTTTCGGGCACCACTTTGTATTTGTAACTACCACGATGCAACTCACATATTTTTCATGCTGAAGCATTGGTCTAGATCTGTTCATTAGTATCGATATATCGATAACTGAAAACATTTTTCAAATATCAATAAATTAGCATTCATGCAAAGACATTGAAAACAATTTTAAAGCATTAGAAGCAATTTTAAATGTACAAATAATTGAATAATACACAAATATATTTTTTTAGTAGGTAGAAAGAAATATAGTGGAAAATAATGACCAATTTTTTCTCGAAATCACAGTCGCATGCCAAGTCGATCTGTTCTAAATACCTCCCTAATATAAATAATGAAAACATGTATAATAATACAAATAATAATAATAATAATAAAAACAACGAATAATAATTTAAAAAAGCTGAAATATTAAGGAAAACCTTGGAATGCGGAGGCTAATACATAAGCCACATGCACGGGCCAGACGAGCTACTACAGAGGCAAAACACGAAACGTTACATGGAACCAAGAACATTGAAGCTGCATATCTATAAGTTCTCCACTCCCATTCCCATTACCCAATCACCGCCCCCCCTCCTCCCCAAGAATGGTGCCAAATAGTCGAGAAGGCTCCAGAAAGATGGAAAGGATGAGGAAAAAGCGCTGATCAGACCTCTGCTGGACAAATACAAAGAGAACTGGTACCTTAGGGAGGCTTATTACCACTCAAACTCCCGTGGAGACCAGTAGCCGCTGCAGCCGAGAAATCAATGGTAAGCGGCTGTTACGATAATGCAAATTCATTTGCAAATATTATTGAAAAAAGTGGAGTACTGGAAATCTGGGGAGACTTGTTGTCACTCAGCTTTCAGGGAACACCACAGATTGTTCTCAAGGAGAAATCCTTTATTACTTGTGTGAAAGTACCTTGTAAGTCAATAATAAAATTATTAATAATAATAATAATAATAATAATAATAATAATAATAATAATAATAATAATGAAAATAATGAAAATAATAATAAATAATAATAATGAAAATAATAATGAAAATAATAATAATAATAATAATAATAATGAAAATAATGAAAATAATAATAAATAATAATAATGAAAATAATAATGAAAATAATAATAATAATAATAATAATAATAATAATAATAATAATGGAAATAATAATGAAAATAATAATGAATAATAATAATGGAAATAATAATGAAAATAAAAATAAAAATAATAATAATAATAATAATAATAATAATAATAATAATAATAATACATAAAACAATGCAAATTAAAAAAAGTAACAATTCTAAACAGAAAAAAAACATATAAAAACATCAGAAAACACGAATACTTCATTTCTATTATTATATAAAAGTAAGTTTATTTGCGTGAGTTTTTTATAGGTTCCGAAACGGCTGATCCTATCTTTTGCAAATTTCACACAAAGTTAATTTATTTGTCTGGCAGTGTTCTTAAATATGTTTTGTACAGAGATTCATCCGATAAGTATCAAAAATCGAAAAAGTTTGATTTTAAAAATAATGTTTTTTTATAGATAAAAATAAAATTTTTACAGGGGAATATTTTAGGTTGCACCGGCAAGAGAGATAAAATCTCAAAAATAATTTCTTCTTAGAAACTAGCAGATTTGGTGATACCCGGAAACATAACTCATTGGTAGAGCATTTAACTACAGATCGAATGATCCCGCGTGAAAGCTCAGGTGTACGTCACAATTTTATTTTAATTTTTTTTTTCTTATTATTAATTAATTCAATTTACGATAAAAGAAGAGGCACCATTGAATTTCGCCGCAAATCATTTGTTTGCATATTTTAAAACTAAACATTTATCAGAAGGTAGTTTCCAGGGCATTCATCCTTAAGCTCAAATATCAGCTTACGTGATATTGTAAACAAATTTGGTGACCTACATTATTATTATTTATTATATATATTTTTTGCGAATTACTCTACCGGAAAAATTATTAATGTTTAAGCATATTGTACGACCGAACAAGGCCGGGTGCTACACTCATTGTATTTAATAAAAAAAAAAACAAGAAAAGAATTCTAATATAATAAATAATATTAATATAATAATAAATTCCTACATATTAAAAATGCATTTGTTTAAGTAAGTTACATATTGCAAATTTATTAATATTTAATTGTATACAATTATAATATATATAAGTATCACTAAAATGATCATTAAATATGTTGTTCATTAAATATGTTGTTAATTGGTATATTGTTTGGATAATAAAAATAATTTTTAATTGATAAATACACAGACTGAATAAATTCTTTAGTTCTGTGAAATATGTGAATCTGCATGCAATTTCAAATCGAACTCTTTATTTAATGCATTGGATACTATCCTCTCGTTCCGTCAGCCATAATTAAGAGAAGTCCTAAGTAATTCACAATTGTATTTTAATTGTCGGCCGCACTGAGAATATATCATTCAATCTCCAGAAAATTTATCTGACAAATGAATTACCAAGTACTTTATCAACTGACGTTGATTTGGGCCCAAAATAGTAAATGTTAAGGGGCAAAAATTGAGGTCAAAGTTTTAAACATTTTGACCTCTGCAGGCTTAGGCCAATTTTGGGTGTAAACATTTGAAAATTTAACAAAGAATATTCAGACATAGGTCTATCTTTATATTTCGATTTTTTATGGAAAATTTGGCTGCCAAGGGGCAAAGTTCAAAAGACTTGACCTTTGCGGTCGCTAGCAAACTATTCAGACAATTTTGAGCCTAAACATTTGAAATTTTACATAAGGGGTTTTCAGACATGCAGCAAGCTTTTAATTAGTTTTGGGGCAAAAGTTGAAAGAGTTGAACTTTGCAGAATCTATCAAACTCTTCCGCCAATTTGGAGTCTAAACATTTGAAATTTTAGATGTAATGTTAAATGTTTTTGACTCCTAATGGGGGGGGTTATGACACTAATGATTTCGACCTTTGATGAATCATAGAATTATTTGCTAATAAGATACTACTCTGGTTGTCACAATGAATTACTATAGGTTTTTACTTAGATCTGGTTTTAAAATAGATTTTAAAAGGGTGTTTAAAAAAATTGCCTCCTGCGCGGAATGGGTGAGGGCCACAAATTCTGCTTCACAAGTAGAAAAGGTAACAATTTGTTGTTTTTTAGTTTCCCAAAAGATCATAGGTCCAGTCTTTGACAGTCTAAAACAGTATCCCGTTATACTTTTTCTATCCTCAGAGTTGCGGTAATCTGAATCTGAAAATCCTTCTAAATTCGTATGTTGACATTTTAATATTAAAGGTTGTTCCTTGGTTCCTTTTAGATAACGAAGGATTTGTTTTGCACGATTAAGGTCCTTAATTGTCGATCTCGATAACTTTTGAGACAGCTTTGTTACAGTGTAACATATATCAGGCCTAGTTGCAGTCATCAAATAGATGAGGCGTCCAATCATTTCTCTGTTTAATCGATCGTCTATTAATTTTGTTTCGGTCTCTATATTTTTATTTATATCTATCTGAACCGGAGTTGTATGTGGTTTGCAATCTTGCATTCCGAACTTCAGCAGAATTTTTTCAATGTACCGTGATTGGTGCATTGTTATAGTCTCATTTTCACAGGTAAATTTTATACCGAGAAACCATGACGATTGTCCAAGATCGGCCATTTAACATTTTTTATTTCATTTATTTTTAATATCTTTTAAAGTGTTGTCACAATTTGAGGCGAGTAATACATCGTCAACCCAAAAAACAAAAATCAACAATTTATTGCCTACATTTTTGATATACATGCATGCGTCTACGAGACATTGCTTGAATTCTTGTTCTACTAAATAATTATGAAGTGTAAAATTCCAATTGTGAGCACATTGTCTTAGTCCATACAACGATTTATGCAGTTTCCACACGAAATTTTTATTTTTCATTTTAAATCCCTCTGGAGGGTAAATATAGATTTACCAGTCAATCGGAGCATTATAATAAGCATTTTTTTACATCCATTTGATGTATTTTTAAATTGTATTGAGCGGCAAATTGTAATAAAATTCTAATTGTCGTTAAATTTGTCGTTGGTGAAAATGTGGTAAAATATTCCACTCCAGAAATTTGTGAAATACCTTTTGCAACAAATCTTGCTTTAAAAATTTCACTGCCAGAAGCTGTGATTTATTTTGAACCCCCCCCCCCCCAGCGTGAAGAAATTATATTTGTATATCAATTCGGATACCATAGCTTTTTTTCCATTCTTGGTGATTTTCTGAATTAATCGCCTTATTATAACTTTCCAGCGCGCTTTTCAACGAGTAACAGTAATCCACTGCGTAATCTTGTATCTTTTCAATTTGTAAGAAGTCTGGCCTTTTTCGTTCTCTTATTGGGTATCGGCGTGTCTGGTTGGGTATCGGCGTGTCTGGTTAATATTTACGTCAGTAGTTCTACTGTAATTGTCGGCATTATTAATATTTTCATTGTGATTGATTTAGATACTAGGCAATATTTACGTCACGTTTTTCACCCACTGGATCGCCATTTTTAAATTTAATGTATCATTGAATTTTACATATCTAACCCTTTTTATGGCATTTTGGTCTGGAAAATAGATTAAATATGCTGGACTGTTTTTATCGTAACCTACGAAAATATCTTTTTCGCTTTTAATATTTAGTTTACTGGTATTTTCTATAAATGCAAAACAATATGTACCAAACATATGCATTCGATTCATTTTGGGTTTTACACCGCAAAACGCTTCATACGCTATTTTTCCTAATCTTCTATTGAACGATCTATTGCTGATATATGCTGTTGCCATTGAAGCGTACGTCCATAAACTATGCGCCAATTTCGATTCGATAAGTAGGCATCTTGCGATCTCAAAAAGGGTTCACCATGCCCTTTCAGCGGTGCCATTTTGAAAGGAGGAATATCGCGCAGATTTCTCGTGTTTAATACGATGGTTAATTAATAGAAGTTCAAAGTCTTTACTAATAAATTCAGTACCCATTGTCTGAGCGAATACATTTTACTGAGCCGTACGGGGCAATATCAGCTAAATATTTCTTAGTGACGAGGATAGTATCGGATTTGATTTTTAGAAAATAAACTATAATTAAACCGGAAAAATCATCAATAAAGTTCAAGACGTACCTTAGATTATTTCTCCCAATCGGGCTGATCGGACCTGCCAAGTCACAGTGCACAAGTGAGAAAATTTTCCTGGCCTTTTTGTCTGGTGTTTTGCTTATATATTTTGTCATTTTCCCCGGTGCACAAACATCACAATGTTTCTGAAGGTATTATTTTCATGCCTTCGACAACATTTGGTAATTTTCCTAATATCAGCAGTGTCCCGGAATTTTATGCCAGATCTCCAAGTCATGACAGGCAGTTTTTTAGGGAACCATACTTTTTAAATAATATAGTCGACCATTTTCTTTAATGTCAAATACAGTTCCATTGGGGCATGTCAATTTTGACTTGTTTTGGCCAAACTTTATATTCCCGCTTTGTTTAATGGCAGTCTGCAGGGAAAATATGCCTTGCTTAAATGTAGGTATGAAAAGAGCATTTTTAGAATACAGTTACAAATTTCGCCTTTATTATTTTTTAATGATATTTTAGCATCGCCTCTTTTCAATACTATATCATTTATTTGACTACCGTCGGCAAGTTCGATAAAATGACTTTATGGATTAAAGTTTGAATCAAAATTAATAAAATCAGCACCACAGTCTACAGGGAAGTATTTACCGTTTGTGGTATTGTAAAAGTTACATGTGAATAGAAATGTATGTTCTTCATCAAAGTTTTCAACGTTTTTTATGGAGTCCATTTTAGAGCTTTTATATCGACATTGGAGTTTTTTGTAGTTAGGTCGTCCACAATTATTCATTATTACGATGTTGCTTCACGGTCTAACTTATCAGCATTCTCATCCTCGAGTGACTATAAGGTCTTAATAGGTGGTGACTCCCTTGTTAGAAAAAAAAGAAAATATTAAAAGCGCAATAGAAAAGACAGAAAAATAATTACAAATGTAAATGTTCTGTTATAACATTCTCAAGATTTCAAAGACTAATTCCTCATCCATCCACTCATTTAAAAATGATTGATGTTAGAAACGTCGTTAAACTAATGAGCCAATATTTGTAACAGGACATGAAATCTAATCACATTAGACATTAACCGCATTACAGAATTCGAAACAAGTTTATTGGCTTGCCTTTTTATTCAAAGCTGGCAAACTGGATTATTATTCTGCCACATTCACTCGGGGGTTTTTGCTCGTCAAATTATAGAGTGTCTCTTCTCGCTTTTTAAAAATTTACCTTCTCGCCGTTTGCAAATTTCCTCTCTTACAACTGGATTGAAATGGCCAGTCTCTGAAATTATTATAAACGCACTTTGTTTACAGCGGCTCTTGATTAATCATGATACACACATATAGGCCAATAATGTCTTAAGTTCCCCTAAATACCGCTGTATAATTATCGAATTATTAGCCAACGTTCTGCTTTGACCACCATAATGAGTTTTGCTCAGTGAGTCTGCTATGCGTCCAAAAAATGTTCGTATCGTGTATTTTTATAACATTTTCTCTCTTTCAAATATTCACATTTAAAAATCGTTGTTTAGTTTATCTTATGGTATAAGATGTAAATTTAGTCTAACATCCTTTTTACACCATGCTTCATCATGGCACGCTGATAGATCACGGTCAGGAAATGAAAAGCATTACAGAAGTCAAAACAAGATGATAAATGTTAACTATTTTAGAGTTATTCGTATGAACAAAAATGCATGAATGACAAATTAAAATTAATTCAACACTAATTAGTAGAAAAGTCTTAATTCTCAAACGGTTACAGATAAAACAAATGTCATTAGAAACGTAAATCGATTAATTTAAGGTTGATTGATTGAAAGCTACAACAAGAGCAGCAACTATTCCGGAAATATGGATACATACACTCACAATGATTGCTTGTTAAATAGTGACGTAATTTAAAATTAACTGAGGTTAGGGTAAGATAAATATAAATATTAATGTATAGATAAATCCTTTAATTAAATATAGTTTTGTGAGCAGAGTCAGATACTTGTTAAAAACTGATTATAAATTTGTAAGGGTGAGGTAATTTTTTTATTTTCCCAAATATGGAGCTGTAGTCATTGCCTTTATGCTTTTGTTTTTAATTGAATACGTAATTAACGTGTGTAAATCACAAAAATAGATCTTAATCAGTTATAATTATTTTCTACTAAGATGATAAATAAATGTATTATGCATATTTTGTATCAAGTACTTGTTAAATGGACTATGATTCTATCCCTTTCCTTTAACAGGGTCACCCAGGCATCATAAATCCATTCCTGTGGAATAGGAGCACCTTCGCAGATCTTTTATGGCGGGTGGTTCTATAAACATTACAACAAGTGATTTTTTACATTTATGCTTTAGCAGATTTTACACATTTCTATTTCTTTATATCTTTTTCTTTTTCAAATCCTTTTTCATTCCATATAATAGACATTCTTGCAGTTTTTTTTTTTAGCAGCATACGTTTGTCTCTGGCGAGTTAGTGGTCTTCCGATATTCAAGGAAACGTGTGTGAGGCGTAATATAAAGAAAATACAGGCGTTTATATAAAGATAAATAAATAAAAACAGCTTATGAGTGTCAATTATTTACATTTGTGTGGTTAAATACAATGGCCCCACAACTCAATCTTCACTCTTCAATCCTGCAGTCCAATGCACTTCTGACAGCAATTGCTTCTGCCAAACAAAAAAGACACCCTCTCTCCCAAATACAGGCTTTTTATAGGACAAAACCGTCCAAAGTTATTTGCATACTCTTCCCATGATCTCTAGTCTATAAATAGACGCAGTGGCCATTCTCTTCTTCTTCTTCTTCTTCTTCTTTCTTTTTTCACTCTCTGAAGCGGGCGTTGCCAGTGGTAAAAGGTTTGCACGATTTTTTTTTTTTTGTACTACACGCCCCCATGATCATTAAAGATCATTCACATCTCATAATCCCGTGTCCAGATCGGCGAATTGCGTTCTCTTTGCGGTCTCTGCATCGGCACCGGTTCATCTCATCACCTTCATGGTTTTGCAATCAACTTTTTCTTCCCAATCCATTCCATTTGCTCTTCTTTTCACATAACTGCATGCTAATCGCAGCCATCCAGCAATTTGATAGTGCCCCAATAATTTACCACAGATCGAAAATAGCTCCCGCCTACTAATTTCTCCTCCCATCTCTGGGATCTCGTTGCCTCTCCTGAACATTAGTGCACCCATCTTATTTTTCATAAGCTTAAGGCCCAGTGCCACTCCTCCGTCCAGGGATTCCGGAGATTTTGCTGCTAACTCAAACCCCTTCAAATGTTCCACAACTTCCTGTGTCGATATTTTCGTTACGTCTACCATTATATCATCAATGTATGAATCAGTGGCCTCTTTCGTCCTACTTCCTTTCTTTAATACTGTTTTTAAAATGGCTGCCATAATCTTTGGTGCGACATTAAGTCCGAATCCTAATCGTGTTAGGCAATAGGTTTTTCCTTTATAACAGACCAGCTGGTACTGCCATAGTTCCTTTGCCACATGTAGTTGCAGGTAGGCAGACTTAAGGTCCACTATTGCGGTCCCTCCTACCAACTTTCTCCACTTTCTTATCTTTTCATCACACACATCTATTATGTCGCTCCCTGTATGATACGCCACAAAACGGTTCAACTCACGAAAGTCGAACACTGGCCTAACTTTCCCTTTTGTGGCCTGAAATACTGCCATCAATGGCAACACGCCTTTTCTTTCTCCTTTCCATGGTAACAGAATACCATCCGATATCCATCTTTCCACCTCTTTCTCGAATTCTAATTTCTTATCGCCTTCCAGAGAGTTTTTATAATATTGGACTTTGTTCTGCAATACTGGAGGCTCTCCCTTCCATGTCCATCTTACTGTCCATTTATCTCCATCGAAGTTTGCTTCAAAGTCTTTATCCTCGATTTTGCAAACATTCAGCTGATGGGCAGCCACGGCACATTGTATATCTCCAAACTTCACTTTGGCTTTCTTTATAGTTACACCTCCCAGCTCATTAATCACGTCCATTCCAATTATGACGTCGATCCCATCAACGATGTGATTCATCAAGATTGCCCTCACCTTTACGTGCATTCCACAGACTTTTATCTCCACTTGTCTGGCTCCTTTACATTCTATATTCCTCCCATCAACTGCTTTCACTGTACCGCTCCTTCCATATCCCTTCAAAAGTTTGGAATTGATTAAAGTAGTGGTGCACCCAGTATCGACAAGTGCAGTCATTACAGAATCATTCACCTCTACTTCTATTATAGGAAGAGGCCAGTATCGCGCCTTCATTTCATTGCTAGGGTAGCTTGCGGCGCAGAAACTCCCCCTTGCCCGTTTCCCTGAATCTGAGGACAATATCTCGCAATGTGGCCAAATTTTCCACAATTGTAGCATGTTGCCCTGGCCCTAGGGATATCTGTGCAATCTTTTTTTAGGTGCGGTCCTTGACATCTAAAGCACTGAAGGCTTGATTCTTTCTTTCCCTTATTAGTCTCATTAGTTTGCGCACTTGCGGCCAATGTCCGAGTTTCTATGACCCTTTTGCTGACTAAAAGCCGTGCAGTCGGTATCAGTTTGCTGACATCCATTCTCTCTATGTTCGGTAACTGCTGTAATGCCATAGATACATCGTCTGGGAATCCAGTTATGAATGCCAGTTTGGCTGTATGTTCCAGCCCTCTTCCCAGATATCCCGCCAGTCCAGCCAATCTTTTGATTTTATTAGCATAAACATCCACCGATTCTCCTGTCCACTTGAATCGTTTCAGTTTTTCGTATGCCTCAAAAGGCCCCTTAATGAAGGCGGTCACGAGTCTCATCTCTATCAGTTCTGCATCTTCTTGTTCTGCATTATTCATCTCAAGATAGAGAGCGAGTGCATCTCCCTGCAAAAAAAGTGGAATAAAACTGGGAAGGTCTGGCACATGTTGAAGCTTAGCCACCAGTTTTACTTTCTTTATCCATCCGACTACATCATCTTCTCCACTAAAAGGTGGTATCACATCTTTTCCCAATCTCAACATCCCAGATTCCATGATCTGTTCTTAGCCGAAATAGCTTGTGGTTAAATACAATGACCCCACAACTCAATCTTCACTCTTCAATCCTGCAGTCCAATGCGCTTCTGACAGCAATTGCTTCTGCCAAACAAAAAAGACACCCTCTCTCCCAAATACAGGCTTTTTATAGGACAAAACCGTCCAAAGTTATTTGCATACTCTTCCCATGATCTCTAGTCTATAAATAGACGCAGCGGCCATTCTCTTCTTCTTCTTTCTTCTTTCACTCTCTGAAGCGGGCGTTGCCAGTGGTAAAAGGTTTGCACGATTTTTTTTTTTTTTTTTTTTTAGGTTTGAGACCAGAATCAAACTAAGCAACCAATCTTTAGACTGATAATAATTGTCCCTATTTACTATGCCTCTCCACGGGACAGAGTTAGACACCAAGGTCGTTTTTTAACGTGGAGAAAAGGCTGATAATAATTGTAATAAACAAGTGAATCGGTGAATAATCGGCGAAATTAATTAGCTTATAGCAATGCTTAGGTGAGAGTAACATATGCCTATCCAATCTATGCTTCTAATAAGTATAACAAGGATCGATTATTAGACAGATTAATTTATAGCGATGCTGGTATAAATTGAAAGCTTTAATTGATGAATTTATAAATAAAGCGTGTGTTGCTGACATACCGAGAAGAGAGAGTATACATCTGGCGTCCACCAGAAAAATGCGGAGAGTACGGCATCTTGTTGATAAGACTGTTGCCAACGAAAAATTAATGATAAGCGGTTTTTAAGATAACTTAAAATCATTCTCAATGGTTTTTGAAAGTTGGGAAGAGTACTCAAAATATAAGGAGATTTGTTGCCAAGAAGATTTTAAAAAATAACACAAGCTATTAAATTAGCAGTGAGCAATCACTGATTCTTTAACGCGTTATATTTTTTAAAAGTTCATAATACAAACAGTATAAAAAGTGAAAATAATTTTCTATGTTTTGATCTCATATAAATGTTTAAAATCCTTTTTTTTTTTAATCTTGTAAATCTCCTCTCTAGTGAAGCCAGATATGATGATTGCTGCATCTTTCCAGAAGATCGCTGTTACACTGAGTTCTCTCCATCTGGTCGTCCATGTCATCTCAGATGATTCTGCACTCCCACCGCATAATTGCACATCAAACCAGCAATAGACTTGCAAACTTTACTGCATATTAAACAAATCGTTTGGTTCGGGCAAATATATACAAAGTTGACCTGAACAGAGGTTTTGTGTGACTTAAGGTGGTTGACGTAGCCAGCTTTTGACAAAAGCACTCGTTCACAAGTGTCGCATTTCCAACTCTGTGTGGTGAGACCATCAATTAAACTTTTGCGAAGCTCTAGCTTCAGATTGCTGTAGGCCTGCTTTCTTTTCTGTAGAGCATCACAACTTTCACATACAAAGTTTTACCATTTCAGCCTTGGCAGAGTAACTTCTTCTCAAGTGTCGATGTTGATTTGTAGGACTTTTAAATTGTTCTTTGTACAGTACCTGAACCTCTTACAAGAGTCTCAACACTAGAGCAACATGCTCTCACAAGGACATCGGTATCGATGTTTAAGATACGTCTCAAGCATTTTTAGTGAAATCGTTCAAACCATTTAATGTGCCTTTAGTGCAATGTCCATATCTCTGATGAATAGAACAGTGTGGTTAGAACACGGGTCTTATAAACGCAGATCCTTGTCCTGTCTGTGATGCCACGGTCAGATAACACTCTATTCTCCAACCTTTCAAAGACTACAGATGCCTTCTAAATTCATCTGCGGATTTCAAAGTCGAGAAAGCCATTCCTCGACAGAGAACTACCAAGTTAGACAAACAAATCGACTACTCCTGGCCTTAGCACCACAGACCATTAACTCCACGTGCAAGAGTTAATATCACCTATTTTGGACAAACTGATCCTAAGATCAAGGGCAATGTAGGAGTAAACAAAGGGATCCATTTTATGCTGCATATCAGCCTTAGTTTGCGACAAAAAACCGCATCGTCTGCATACAGTAATTCCTTAACTTACATGTGATGCAACTAGGTTCTGACATTAAACCTTCTAAGATTAAAAAGGCGATCTGTGGTTCGAAACTTCAACATTTAAACTTATCGCAATCCCGAAACGCATGAACAAGTAGAGCAGCAAAATATATAGAAATCAAGTAGGAATATCAGCTTGTTTGAGGCCATTGTCAACTTGGATTTCATCAGACAATTTTCCGTTAAAAGGGACTCGATCTTCCATGTCTCTGTGCAGTTTCTTGAATATTCTAACAAAGGATGAAGGACACCCTACTTTCACTAAGATCAACCAGAGAGCATCCCTGTTGACGGTGTCAAATGTTTTGTCAGATCCACAGACGCTTGATACAGCGGTATCCGTTGCTCAATGTATTAGAACTAAACCCATTTTGTGAATTTGGAATAGCATTAGAAATATCTCCCAGTAGCCCGTTTAATAGCAGTCGTTCGAGAACTTTCTTAGCGGCTTCCAAAAGCGTGATTCCGCGGTAGGGATCACAAATATTATTTTGTCCCTTTCCTTTAAACAGGACCACCAAGACAACATCAATCCAACCCTTTGGAAGAAGAGCATCTGCCCAGATCTTTTAAACAAAAGCAAGGATAGCATTAGCAATATTCACACCTCCAATCTAAAGAAGCTCCATCGGAACACTATTCAAACGATCCATCCAAACGATGCATCCTGAATACGTGCTAGGCTATCAATTTCATCAGCATCCACTGCTGAGGGATTGTGAAACACATCAGTAAAGTGCTCCTTCCATCTTTTCAAAATATTTTTCCGATCCTTAATTACAACAGAACTATCTGTCGATATCAGGGCAGATATTGAAGAGATAGTAGGACCAAATACTTGGCGCAAGAGTCCATAAAATTCCTTCGAATTCTTTGTAGCAAAAGTCTTTTGGATCTGCTCTGTTAGATTTATCACCCATTCGTTTCTCATTTTTCTTAGCTCACGTTGCAATGTGGCTTTGACATCTTTGTTATTGTCGCAAATTAGTTGTATTATCAGAATGATCTCTACGAAGCAAAGATTCATAAATAGCCTGTTTATTGATCAGCAATTGATTAATTTCGTCTCTGTCCTTATCTCTTTTGAATCCAAATACCTCAGAACTAGCAGAATAAAACTGAGTTTTGAAATCCACATATATTCCATCAAATGCAAGATTATCAAGCTTTTTCACCATGCGGTATTATAACTTCAGGCAACTTTAACTAGGTGACATATATACGGCTAGGCACCTTAACACTACTGTGACGAACTTTCTTACGGATTTGTAGATTAAACTTGCTCTCACCAACTTTTGATCCGTGTCACATTCAGCACTGCGCATGACACCAGCAGTATACGCATCTCGACAGTTGCGTTTTTGAGTTATGATGCAGTCACTAAGGTAACCATGCCTTAAACGTGAATTTGTCCAAGTAGTTTTGTGCTTCAGTTTACGGCGAAAAATGTGTTGCGGATATCAAGATTAAATTCTGAACACAACTCTCGTAGCTTAAGGCAATTAGCATTCATAGTATCGATATCATAGCGGTCAAACGCACTCCAGGTCTCATAGTCTTTCCCAAATACGGGAATTGAAATCACCAACATAATCAATTGTTTCATTAATTAGTGTAGATGCAACAACGGAGCTCAGAAACTCGTAGAAACACAGGTGTCATTTCCATTCGATTGAAGGGTTGGTGCATAGACCAAAAGAGTATTGATGAATCTGTTGTGTGAGAGATGAACACAATATTTCATGGTGCGGTCACAGATACTGGAAGGAAATTCCATAATATCAACCAAGGGTGTTTTAATTGCAAAATCGACCCCATCATCTATACGGACACCCTCCGGTTTATCAATCCAGAAAAGAATGTAGCCTAATGATACCTATGTCATTTGATCTTCTCCTGAAAGACGGATTTCTTATAGAGCAGCAATATCTATATTAAGTCCCCGTAGTTCTGAAGGGACAAGCGCTGTCCTGCACTCTCAACGGCTGGAAGACATTTTATCAAGAAGAGTACGTACATTACAACAGCAGAAGTAAAGTTTTACTCCTTTTTGAAGATAGTTTTTTGTTTTCTTCCTGCGGCTAACAGGAGTTCGACTCTGGCAAACCACAGCGGCTAACGGGAGTTGAACTCCCGTTAGCCGCAGTGGATTAACCAGTGACAGTATGACAGACAATTTTTGGTGCACCTTTTCTAGCAGTTTCCCAAGATTCTGAGTGAGCAGTGCTCTCCCTAAATAGAGCTGCTCGGTCACAGGAACCCCCACTGGAGTTGGCCTCTCTCATGTGAAGGTATAACAATGATATAATGATAGGGTTCCTGTCGCATCTGTGTAGCTCCAACTGAACAGTGTCACTCCATAGGACTTGCAGACAGATAAAACATAAAAAGATATAAAACGATAAAAGATAAAAAGAGATATCCCAAGTAACACCTGTACATCATTGTGTTAAAATGACAAGCGATTGTACGACACATACCAGATATGCCAGATAACACGGATGCAACATCTTGTCGGACCAGTACCACTTCCTCGATCACTGAACGTCAATTTCACCGAAGATGACTTTTCAGTCCTACCAGTGATTTGCATACCTTCAAGCAGACATGGCACTGAAGACGGTCATTGGTTTGAATGAAACCAACGCCAACGAAATCCATATAATCGTACACTTTCATGTGATTAACGACACCTGCCTTGGACAACAAAACTGAGTCACGCACTTCACAGATCCAAAGATCTCCATGACGCTCTGTCTTTCTTGACTGCTTCAAATTGTTCTGATCCCCTTTATATCAGTGCCCTCTACTGCTTACAATCATACGCTAGGGACTCCAATCTCTCAACAGGGACATGAAAGTTCACCAAACTCTCCTTGATTTTGAGGATGGGGCTTTTATTTACGAACGAAAACATGGAATTCTATCCTAAGATAATGAAACGAAACTTCTTTCGTGTATTTCTCATTTATTATTTTTTATTAATGACTACAATACTTGGTTTAAATTATTTCACATATCAAAAAAATAAAACCGTAATAAAAAAATAAAACCGAAATAAAAAATAAAACCGAAATAAAAAAATAAAACAGAGCGAAAAAACAAACAAACAAAAAACGTCTAAAAAGCAAAGAAAGGTTTTCCGTTTCACTTCGATATTTCAAAAAAAAAGACAAATAAGAGAAATAAACAATAAAACTGTATGAAATCGATAATAAAAGTAATTGATAAAATGGAGAAAAAACACGAAATGTTATACGTATTTACCGCAAGGCACAACCTTGTTTACATGTTAAAACTTAAAAGAAACCAATCACTTGGGTGAGCATGAACGTAAAACCTGCAGGTTATAAGGTGGGCCCGCTACCCACTGAGCGGTATTGAAAAAATGCATCTTTTTCTTTCTATTTAAAGCAAATGATGACGCGTTAAAGAAATGAAGTCAATCCGTTACGTCGTTTTAATCTCTCTCTCTCTCTCTCTCTCTCTCTCTCTCTCTCTCTCTCTCTCTCTCTCTCTCTCTCTCTCTCAGTAAACCGTTTGTATCGAGAAAAATAATAAACTTTTTCCTGAATTTCTAAATTCACCCATAATAGGGACTATGAATGCACAACCTGTGCTAAATTCAAATATTTCTACATATATATATGTGTGTATACCCTCTATTTATGAGACTGTGCCATAATAACAAAGTGAAAAGAAAAATCTTGTGAATTGTGACTGAATTTCTGGAAAAAAAAGTAGCTTTTCTTTTGTTGAAAAAAAAACTTTTGTTAAACAAGGGAACTAACTCTTATGAATTGAAACAAAAAAATGACAATAATGTGAACTTTTGCATTTTATTGAATGACACTTATAAATGGTGATTTTGAATTATTAATATGAATTGTGAAAAAAAGAAACACAAACAAAAAAACTTGAATGTGAAAAGAAAAAGAGACTTAATTACCTGATGATGAACAGCATTTTATTATCCCTTATGAACTTATGAACTTTTGAGTTTCTTTAAACCAATGAACTGACTTTCTAATAAACTTTTAAATGGAAAAGGGGAGAACCCTGATTGAAGGGTGGTTATTACACTGTGTGTATATTATCTTTTTTTCGATAGGTAAATTGATGATGGAGAGAAGGAGGCGTTAAAAAATCTGACGGCGAATTGTGGAAAAGATGGAGCGGTGTATTGAGGGATAAGACTCCATTGGTTCTATCGAAGCAATGCAGTCTAAGGGGGCGAATGTGACCTAATTGACCTAAGGGAGCGTTTTGCTCCCGACTGGGGAGCTTCAGACCTCCTCGGGACCTGAAGGAAATCCCGGGCAACGGCGAATATCACAAAAACTTAAAGTAGAAGATATAGATATATATTTTATTTCATCGTCAAAATAGATATATATATATTTGTTATTCGAAAAATAGACGACAGGAAATGTTAGAATAATGGCGTTGACATTGTCTGGCATGAGGAGCCCTGGGTCAGGTGCTCTGTTTGGCAGCCGGTGAACTCTGAGGTCATGGGAATAGATATCATTTTTTGGTCCCAGATTACAAAGCCGGTAATATTGGCTGAACAGCAGACACGCAGTTTAAGTTTGGAAAGCCCAGATACGTATCGTAATTTGATTGGCTTAGGGGATTTCCACCCCGAACACACACCCCACTATATAAGGCTAATGTCGCTCGAAATTAGTCAGTTTTTGCACGAAACTCGGAATAACAATACCACTCCCAAAAGACTGACCACCACCCTCCTCCATCCGCCTGAGTGCCGTCTCCGAAAAAAAATGTCTTACGAACTTAACATGTATATATCTGTAAAAAGTCTGTAATTTTTGTTAAATCAATTTTTCGTAGAATAGAACTCAGTCGTTTGTTTTCTTTCAGCAAAAACAACTTCCGCTTTTCGCTTCCAGAAATTTCTACACCGAGGCGCCCAGGGATCTGACGTGCCAGCCTCTCAAGGAACCAGACATCACGAGCCGAGTTTTTTTCTGAAGAAACGATCAAGGGTCCTTGCGTGACCTCCCAAGAGAGGTGGGCCACACTTGGAGTAAAATGCATTTATTCAACAGTTTCCAGCTTCCCTCCAAGAACAGGTGAAATTCACAGGCGAACCAAAAGTCGCAGTTAAAAAGTTGATAAGATATGTCGAAATATGCGTTTATGTTATTCTGATACACACACACGCAACACACTTTGACAATCACGGACTCAGATAGTGAAGAAGCTATAATACAGACATTTAGTAAAACGACACGCAATAACACGACATTTAAATGAACTCCACAACGTAGCACACATACGTGTGTGTGTGTGTGTGTGTGTGTGTGTGTGTGTGTGTGTGTGTGTGTGTGTGTGTGTGTGTGAGAGAGAGAGAGAGAGAGAGATTTCAGGTTATTTACACATAATCGCCTACATTTCTTCTTGGAGTGATGTGATTTAATGGAGAGTGTTTTTTT
Source organism: Euprymna scolopes (assembly GCF_053919585.1). Classification (NCBI taxonomy): domain Eukaryota; kingdom Metazoa; phylum Mollusca; class Cephalopoda; order Sepiida; family Sepiolidae; genus Euprymna; species Euprymna scolopes. The sequence continues at coordinate 4,610,824 of NC_136513.1, forward strand.
TTTTCTTTCTGGAACCCGTCTCCCACTGTTAAGCTAAGTTCGGGATGATTGTCCCCTGGTTAGAATTTTCGCCTCTATAGTGAGCGCCTTCACTCTACACAAAAAAAGAAAAAAGGAATGTGTTGAACGCTGCGTCGCGACCTGAAATGACACCTTGTCTGAGATTCGTGGATATTTCTCATTCGACTTTAAACGATTCAAACACAAAGCAAGAATGACAAACACGCAGTTATATATGTAAAGCGTTTTATTTTACATATATCCTGAAATTCAATACCTCAATGGTCGAAGTGGGGTCGAGCAAGCATAGCGAGAAAAATAAACAATAAAAAAAATAAAGAAGAAAATTTTTTTTAGGAATATCGTCATGGAATGACACTTCCGAGAAAGGAAAGAGTGGAAATGGGATTGAATCAGGAGAGAGAGGTATTAGAAAGAGTACTTATCTGTAGATAAAACAAAAATAAAATCGCCAGTGTCGGTCTTAATAAAAGTCTGTAAATGCGAACATATCGCTATGTATCATTCTTTCTTCAATTTCGTTGGTTCTGTTCTCGTCAGCATATGAACTTCGCGAGCCAGGCGCCATCTTCATATCGTTCTCACGCGGATAGCATTTTATGGGGGCCTTCGTGGTTTGTGGGTAATTTTTTTAATCTGTTTCCTTTCACATTAACGTTCTTTTGGTTCTGTTTTATCTATTACCATTCCCTGACGAAATCATTACAATACATAAGAAATGTTGCGAACCTGTCTCTGCTTTTCATGACAATCTAAACACAAATTTCATGAACAGTTTCTTTCCTAGAACTGCCCAGCTGTGGAACTCTGTCTCGCTGGCCTGCTTCCCAGCTAATTACAACATGGTTGTCTTCAAGGCCAATGTAAACATGTTCTGGATGTTCGGCGCCTTTTAATAATCAAATTCGACCCAATTTATACCCCACTTAACGACCCACTCATTAACATTTATCCTCGAATCGCCTTCGAACCTTGATAACTAATGACTCTCTTGTAAAACGCATGCTAAGTTAAAGATGAAAATTCTGAGCTACACAAACATTTACGAAAAATGTGTGATTATTATAAATGTTTTACTAAAATATTTTGGATACCGCATTCGCGCTGAATAGCTAAGGTAATTTTTTTGTTTTACTTCTAAATATCGAGTTCTTACAATAACTTTATTCAAATGAGATAAAAATAAAATTGGAGAAAGAAGGGTAGAAGTGTCTATATTAATTCCGTGGATGCTGGGTTTGCTATATATATATATATATATATATATATATATATATATATATATATATATTTTATCCACATACAGTACTGTTTCGCTGTTTCACAGCTCATCAGTGCAGCTAGACAGGCAACTACCTCAAGCCAGGCTTGAAACCCGACCGTTTATACGGCAGTCAAGGCTTCTAACCATTACGCTATTGGCGGCTGCTATATATTATATATATCATATATATATTATACATATAATATATATATCTAATATATATATTATATATATATATATTATATATTATATATATACATGTTATATATATATTATATATATTATATATGTTATATATATATTATATATATCATATTTATATATTATATATATATTATATATATTATATATTATATATATATATTATATATATGTTATATATATATCATATATATATTATATATTATATATATTGTATATATATTATATATTATATATATTGTATATATATTATATATATATTTATTATATATATATTATATATATACATATATATACATATTATATATATATATATATTATATATATGCATATTATATATATATATTTATATATATATATTATATACATATTATATATATATATTTATATATATATATATTATATATACATATTATATATATATATTTATATATATATTATATTATATATATACATATTATATATATATATTTATATATACATATTATATATATATTTATATATACATATTATATATATATTTATATATACATATTATATATATATTTATATATACATATTATATATATATATTTATATATATATTATATTATATATACATATTATATATATATTTATATATATATATTTATATATATATATATATATAAATATTGTTGTTAGCTAATCAATAGTTTTTTTCCGTTAAGTCATAGATAATCATAATAAAGATTTCGCTATCTACAATGAGGTTTGGAGAGTGATCGGCAGATTTGTACAGGGAGAGTGACATCTCCATTAATTAAATTATAATTTCGGAAATTAGATGAAATTAGATTAAATTAGATAAAATTTGATAAAATTTTATAAAATTAGGTTTAATTAGATAAAATTAGATTAAATTAAATTAAATTAGATAAAATTAGATACAATTAGATAAAATTGGATAAAATTAGATGAAATTAGATAAAATAGCATAGATTTGTAAAAGCCATTTTAATCGTCAGTTTCTAGAAACGTAGTGGCCTGGATATTGCGTGATTAAAATATATTAAAATACTCCTTTTAGGAACGAACATTTATTACCTTAATTTTAATATAATATTAGCGGGCCACCTGGCGTTGTCCGGTCGTAAAATGTGCTATGTCGATTCATGCAAATTTTTGTATTTATTATTAGGTTGAGAAGAAAGTTATTGCAGAATTTTTAATTTTGATTTCAAATGATGTATTTCAAATAAGTTTTCTTTATAATACCTTTGCTTAATATATCATTTCAAAGAGCGTTTTTCGCAATCGTTTGAATTACAAACGTTTTAATCAAACAGCAGCTGAAGAGATTCTGACATAAGTTGTTTAAATTTTAAACCGACGGTACCGATGTTTTCCTGATCCTATATAATACAAATATAAATAAATATATACAATGAATAAATAAATATGTGTGTGTATTAGCGGCTGATATAAAAAGTGAGTATTACCATCACATATCCACTTATTTAGTAACACTTCTACCTTTTCACCATCCCTTTATAGTTCCATATAAAATTTCTATATATTCGTTTTGTGATTAACAGATGTCACATCGATCAGCATTTAATGTCACATAAAATCACATTAAACAGCTGATGGCTGGAGGCTTTTTATTAGTAATCCCCATGTGCTATTTTATAGGCCTTGTTGGACCTAATCTTTCACACCTTAGCACAGTTCAAACATTCACCATCTGCTATTAAAAAGTCTTATATAATAGCCCTTTGTTGGCAACGTGATTTATTGTCCCTTAATAGATGCGCCTTCGACATATATACCTGCCAGTTTAGCACAATGTTGTTGTTCAGCCTTCCTTTTACCCTTCTATTTTCACACGTATGATAGAAATTAAAGTAAGAATATATATATATATATATATATATATATATATATATATATATATATATATATATATATATATATATATATATATATATATATATATAATGTCCCCTAGACGGAATAATCACGTTTACACACCAGTCTCCGTAAGATCACCGAAGTTAAGCAACGTTGAGCCTGATCAATACTAAAACGAGTGACCATTTAGGAATTCCAGCTGCTGTCTATACTCTCTGCTAATCTCGGCATTGTTTCCAGTCGTCTTGGACTTCTCCTTGCCACTGAACTCAAACAATGCCGATTCAGAAGAGGTGTAGTTGGAGATTGCGCAACTCTTGCTTCATACTTTCACGTGCAGCTACCCTTACAGGGAGAATTCATTGTCTTTCGAGACTGAACGGAGGCTTTCAATATTCTTTCGACAGGATGTTGGTAAAGTTGTGAAATAATGAAAAATATAAGCATTTTACACCGTTTTGTTTATGTATTTCAATGTATTTTTGCCGCTGTAAGTTCGTTCGATTTATTTGAAAAAGTATTAAATGCAAGTGTAGTTCTTATTTAAATTTTCCTATAATTAGACATTTCTGCGATTAATTAATTCTATAATTAGAAATTTCTGCAATTATGTATGCTCTGACACCTTTCACACCTCCTATAGTTACCGGAAATTGAATTGCTTTAATTGCCTTTATATCTCCTATCCATCACCAAAACAAAATCCTGTTGGATTTAAAAGTCTTCACTAACCACTCATCTCGGTCATTTAATGTACCAAGGAATACATTCAACCAAAGTTCTCCAGTTCTAGAACGGGCAATATCCAACACTGCCATACTCAGTGTCTCTTTTACATGATTGGGCATTTTTAAATTAGAATAATTTATCAATGTTTGATAACAGGACTCAGAATTAATTAATAAGAGGTGTACATGGTTCGAATCCACAACACTGTTAATATTTCTTGAACTAAAACCAGTTTCTAGTAAAACGCCTAATAGAACCACATATAAAACAACGCATTGTCCTACCATGTTTGTTCGTGGATTTGTTTTGTGTCCTCAATGGAAATCTTGTTCCCTTTTACTTCCGTTTCGATTGAAATTTACAGTTTCAATTTTTTTTTTTTTACATAGGCATCACCACTTATCAAGGCCAATAGGCCACTCGAGGATAAGGGTTAAAGTGTTTACAGTAGAAATTGGACAATATGTCTTAATTCCACTCTGTGTACATTTCTTCACGCTGCAAAAGGTGGCTGTTTTGTAAATGATGCCATCTTCCTTTCAATCGTGTTTCAGCGTAAGCTGAACAGATATAATATCTGTCATACAAAAGAATACGCTCTGCAATCTTGCGTCTCAGAGAAGAAACACTTTGAAAGAATGGAGACACACAGACACACAGAATTTCATATATATATATATATATATACAGATTATTATGTTATCGTTAATTAATTTTATTCTACTAATATTATTTTATGCTCTATTTATAAAATGATTGGTTGAAAATAACATACCAAACTTTCAATTATTTCAGACACATGAATTTGTAAATGCCAGAAATGAGATTCTATTAGGCAGTTTAAATGCTTCCAACTTCCTTTCAGATTTCTATAAATCACAAAATAATTAATTCTTTTTTATTGCAATTATTATGAAAATACTAAACATTTGATTTCCTCATAAATAAACTGAAATGCATTCTGGTAGATTTGATTTTGTATTTAAATAATTCTTAATAGTACTTTTAAAAGTTCTCTTGATTTTAGACTATTGTACTTGTTAATTAAAATATTTATTTTATTAATATTAAATAAAATATAAGTGTATGCCTAATACACACACACACATACAATAAGAAATTGCACACCTTATCCGTTGAATGACCTTTTTGCCAGGAAATATCTTTCTAATACTGGACTTCGTCGTTTCTGTCTTCATTTAATGAAGGAAGTATCCATCTAGACTTGTACAATTTTATTTTATGCCTTAATCAAGAGTGTCCCTTCTTATCAAGAGCTGGATTTTTTTTTTTTTTCATATTAACAACTATTCTTCTGTCGAATTCTGTTCCTTGGAGAGACAAATAAATAAGGATACCTTTATGTATTTTTCTTTATTCCTGTCATATTTATCTCTCTCATGCAAACTGAAAAGATAAAATTAAACAAAAATGTGTTTTTGTTCAATGATATTTCTGATTTATTAAATGTTTATAAAATCTGGAGTAGCGGTTCACATTTCAATAGTACATTATATCTCCCCCACCTCTAATTTATTTTAGTTTTCAAACGATACAAGCTGTACTTTTTCAGTAATAAGGTATCTAGGTCTGGCAGCAACAGCAATTTATTCTGCAGCAGTATTGCAACTCAATTCTTATCGACATCCATTGCAGTGAGCCTGTTCGCTACTACTATCATTATCATCATCATCTAATGCATCAACACTGTTCCTATCTATCAGCAGCGATTCTATCTCATCCAACAAGCAGCAAGTATCAATCCCATTTCCAGCAAAATTATCATCAACATCTATTTCTGCTATTCTGCTCTAATGAACAACTTTAAAAATTACATTTAATTATAATGTGGTATCGTTAATTAATTTTCTTATGCTATTCTGATTATAAGTCCTATTCATAAAATGATTTAAATTGCATACTAAATTTCCAATCTTTGAAGATATGGAGATTTGCTCAGAATCTAAACGCCAAAAATTTAATTCTATTTGAAAGTTTTAATACTTCTAAATTCCTTTCAAATTTTGTAGAGTCACAGCGTAATTCATTCTTTTTTCTGAACTATTATTTAAAAAATGAAACGTCTGACTTGTTTACAAATAAGCTAAATTTCATCTTGATAATTTGGATTTGTAAAAGTTCGATTTCATATTTTTATTTAAATATATTCTTAATAGTAAATAAAATGTAAGTGTATGTCCAATACAAACGCACACACAGCTGGTATGTACATACCAGTGAATTCACTAAATTATGGCGTGAGTTTATTGCGAGAAAAAATTCTGTCTACACATTAAATGAAACTTTTTTTTTTGTTAAATATTATTATTTATTTAAACATTTATGTAAACATTAAGTAAAATTATCCAATATGGCACAATTTGACAGCCATTTTGGATAACTTTATTAATTTTAGTGAATGTTTACATATTAAAGATATGTATTTCTCAATACAAAATGTGTATCTCTCAATAAATTTTAACTCGAAAAGATTCCTCATATAATAATATTTAACAAGAACAAAAAAAAAATGTTTTTTAATGCCTACACAGAATTTTTTCTCGCAGTAAATTCAAGCAGTGATTTGGTGACTTTGTCTGCATACTTTTTCTGTTGACTGGCTAGAAACAGTCTTGCATCATATTTGATACTAACCTTTGTCTTTTCTGTCCAATGAAGACATCCTTTTAGATGTAGGCACTTTTATTTTTTGTCCCAATCCAGAGGGGCTTTTTTAGGATGTGGATTTTCCCCAGCTTAACAACCAATCTTTTGCTTAACTCTACCTTTGGAGTAAATATAGGCTATTGCACCTTCATGTATAATTTCATACTTTTTTATTTTTAATGCTTTTGTATTAACTTGTTAAAGAATTTGTCATTTGAGAGTTACTTCCCTTTCTGATTGTTTCTTTCTTTCTTTTTCTTTTGAACAGTGACTATATATACTACAAAGACAAATAAGTTTGGACCGAAATTAATGACAGCCTATCTCCTTTTGAATTTGCTTACAAACAAATATTTTTGTAAAAAAAAGAGGGTAATAGTCTCATTTTTAGCAGGTGGTTATGGTTTATATACAAATTTATCATAAAATGAATCATTTTTTATTATAAATTGAAAATCTTGGTTCTTAAATTGATATTCTGTAATCTTATTTTCCAGAAAAAATTCAAACAACTTTATTTCAGCTCAATATGATTTCTCTTTGTAATGGTAGCATTACTTTTTTTCCAACACATTCGCTGACTCTTCATCAGTGCGTCAGACCCAAGTTATCTGCTCTTGAATTGTATATTGTTTCATGGTTGTTACTTTTTTCTTTATCGACATGCTTGTATATTGAAATTGGCATAACCTTATGAGAAATTATTGAAATGACAAAATAAAGAACATGCAAAAGAATGTGGCTTCAAATGTGTATTTCTTTCAAGTGAAAATTAAATATTTGAAATAATTGAGGAAAACGTCTGAACAACAAATGTAAATCAGGCAGAAGCAATTAAATATATGACAGCACTGACGAATGTAGCTGCATTAGTTATTCTGGAGGTGGTTATCTAATTACCATAGTTGATACTAATTATATATTTACTAAGAGCTCCTCTAAATTTTAAATCATATTTTAAAAAACGTGAAATTGAACTGGTCTGGTAAATATTAAAAAGCATTTAATTAAAATTTGCTGATCTCAAACTGAACACTCACACACTTTAACCCTAAGAAACAATTATATATTGCAAGCAACACAAGCAGTTATGGCTTAGGGCTATGCTTTTACATCAAGTTGGTAAATAAAAACTGGTTCATCATGCTTCGAGAACACTGCTTCCAGCGGAATTAAATTATTTACAGATTGAAAAAAAAGTCTAGCAATCATTTTTGCATTAAAAATATTCCATAAGTACATATATGGAAGACAGTTTATTCTACAAATGGATCAACGTCCGTTACTAACAATATCCGTTTTCAAAAAAGAAATTTTAAAACATTCTGTGAATAGATGAGCAACAATATTTTTGTAACTATTCATTAGAAAATTAAACATTTACTTTAAAAGCAAATATCACATGCAGATAGTTTATCTAAACTAATACTGAAAGCTACATAACAGTTAGAAGAAACAGTCAATGCATCATTTACATCTAAAATCGATATCAAATACATTCAATATGATAAAAGAATTACTAGTTATGCTGAAAGAGATTAGATTCAAAGTTACATACAAATTTATGACTCAATGTATTAGAAGATTTTCATACAGGGCATCCTGGAATGAGCAGGATGAAACCACTTATAAGAAGCTCCGTTTATTGGCCAAGTATGAACAAGGAAATAGAAAGTACAGTAAAGGCTTTCAATAAATCTGCTTTCGTAGCGAAGGCACTGGCTACGAAATTTTACCCATAGCCTAAGGTAGACAAACCATGGTTTCAGTTATGTGTTATGGAGAGGAGTGTACTATTTCATGATTTTAGACAATTTCACAAAATGGCCTGAAGTAGTAAAATGCCAAACTCTGGCAACAAAGTTTACAATTAATACTATGACATTTTTAGTTAAGAGTCAAAAAGTTGACTGGCGAAGTTAATTAAATAATAATTAAATTATGATAATAATTGTTTTATTGAACAGTATAAAATTCGTTTGTGTAGCCAACAGTTTTTAAGAATCAAATTGATTGCAAAGAGATGGTGACCCAAGCAAGAACAGGATTGACCTATAAAACTGTCAATAAAACAAAAATCATCTGCAAGTATCTGGACCTTTCAAAATTATAAACAATAAATATATTTCTAAGTTGGCAAACATTTTGGAATTGAGTATAAGTTTGGACTGAGCGGCTATACATCATTCATCAACTAATCACAGAATTGCTCCGTGTAGCCCCTCCCAATGACTGCAACTGATTGACTAATTATCTAAAACCAATCAGAGGCTAACCAAGGTGATTTTTGCGATGATAGCCATTAGTCAGCAATCTGCACTGGCTCACCAATCAGGAACTGATTGGTCAAGGATTCGGGCCAATAACTAATAGCAACTAATCCAATCTTTGTCAACTGGACCGCACTCTTCTTTCTACGGATC
>NC_136513.1:4625000-4655000 GCF_053919585.1 Euprymna scolopes
CCAAAATCCAATAAAGAAAAGAGAAAAAACACACACACACACAAGGAATCCTCCGGTGGTCCCCTCTCCTCTCTTCACATAAGAAGCCATGTCACAAAATCACCTGGGGATATAGATTTCCCTGTCTCTCTTACTTCCTTTCCGTCCTGGGTCGCTGGACGATTTTCGAGGGTCTCACTGCCGGCTTGGGTTCCTCCTCAACGCGGATCTGGTTTACTAGGTCCTCGGCTTGATTCTCTGATAGCCGCAACTCAGGCTCTTCTTCCACGCCCCGAGAAAGGGCACTCATTGGTATCCCCGCTCCGCTCTGGTGCGTTGTCGTCGGCGGGTTACCATCACATAATCTCCCCCATCCTCGCCATAGATACCTTACCAAAACGGCTAAAACTATCACTACCATTAGAATACTCATGATCGGCCAAGCTATTTTTCCAACCACTTCTGGCCTCCCTCCTGACTCTTCCCTACCGACTCAGCTTAATTTAAACCTCAATTTCTCTAGACTGATTTTTTCGATCGGTCCCAACACTTCGGGCATCTTCTGTAAGGTGATATTGGGGAATTCCCTTATTATTGGTTCCCATAGCTCCACCCAACCGCTGGAGTTGGTTTCTATTAGCTTCTTAAGGGACCCCCTATCTTCGAATCTCTCTTCCGCCTGATAGTATGGGGGCAAGGAAATCGAGGCCCCGTGCGCGGCACAACTCATGGGTAGCTCTATAACAGACAATGGTGCAGCGACTCTCACTGTTCTCGGGGGCTTCCCGTCACAAACTCGGGTTAACTCTATTCCCTCTTGGGTTACCACCGCCCAAATCCCGTCGGACACTCCCACTGCGGAAGGTAATGTCACCTTCGTTAAGATTTCTACCTCGCAACTCTCTTTGATCCCCGGTTCGTTTTTTCTAAACAGCTCTAATACGCACAACCGGTATCAACTCACTACATAAATGGGGCTGGTTGACCCACACGTTCCAAGGGCGTCAGCCCTGCATCGTCCGGCTTTCTCACCGGTCAGCAACATGAATCTTGTTCTCGCCATGTTTAACGCGATAAAGTCCGTTTCCATCTTATATCTAGCCACTGCCCCTAGCCTCTGGTCTGCTCTGGGGTAGGGCATGGCTAGGTTCATGACTTGGTATATCTCGAAAGTACTGTCGTGGTCCAACAAGGGGATCGACACTAGTACAACGAGTCTATCCTCTTCCAACAGTGTAACGCAGCCCAGGGCATTATAGTATCTCCATAACCGCTCGGTGGGGTCTACCGGCAGTCTCAAGTGGGGGGGCAACTTCGACTGTATCTCCAACAGCACTTCTCTTAACCTCCCTGGAGCCACTATACTCGGCGACAAATGTCCCAAGGACAACATATCCAGCTGCGCCCGCACGTGTTCCAATTGTATCATTACCTGTCGCCCTGTCTGATAGACCCTGTTCGTTATGGCCAACAATTGCAGGTACCTCTGCACAAAACCATCCAACTCTCGTAATTCCGTGGATATCAGCTGGGTTATATTCGCTACCTCTTCCTTGAATCCTCAGATCTGGGAAAACAGCCTCCCTATGCTGGCCCTGTTCTTGGCCATTTCTAACCTGGTAACATTTAGGATCGATACGCTCTCTTCGGCTACGTGTGCCAACACCCCCTGGTCCTTCTCGACCTGTTCCAATCTCCTCCGAATGATCCTTACATCACTCTCGGATACCGTCCCAAACAATACGTGGAGGGCCTTTCCCACTATCGGCAGCACCGATCTCTTCGGTTTCGTTCGGAGCAACTCTACCTCCTTTAGGTAGAACCTCATATCCTCCCACTGAGCCTCCATTACGATGGTCTCCCTCCTCAGGGAGGCCAGTAACTGCACGTACTCGCTACGACCCCTATATTCTTGGATTATTTGGCTCTCGATCTTGGCCAATTTGGCCGCTTGTTCACTCAACCGCTCGATCACCACTCTATACGGCTGCAGGTCTATCACTAGCGTTACCAACCACCTTGATCTGGTGATCACTACTTCACTGGTCTTTTTGAACACGGTATTCCGGCTCTGCTCCCACATCCTTGCTACCGTTAAAGCCGCCAATAGTACCACTACTTTTCGTCCATACATTCCTGAAACGATACAAGTAGAGAACCGGTCTGAGCTCTCTATGTTAGACTCTTTCCAACAGGTTCCAATCACTCTGTCATTACTCGAAAGACTTTAGAACATCTCTGACTGTCAAATTCCTTCCAACCTGTTCCAATCCTTCTGTCATTACTCGACAGTTTAAAGGCTTTAAAATCACTCTGGCTGTTAAATTCCTTCCAACCCGTTCCAATCATTCTGTCCTTACTCAACAGTTTAAATGCTTTAAAATCACTCTGACTGTTAAACTCTTTCCAACCTGTTCCAATCATTTTGTCCCTACTCGACAGTTTAAAGGCTTTAAAATCACTCTGACTGTTAAACTCTTTCCAACCTGTTCCAATCATTTTTGTCCCTACTCGACAGTTTAAAGGCTTTAAAATCACTCTCAACATCAGACTATTCTCACTTCCTCAGCACACCCGAGAGTCGCGAGCGCCACGCCCTCCAGGCCCCTCACATGCACGGGGGCCCTTCCGCACACATGATGGCCCGGCGGTGCACCGCCGCTTCCCCAAGGTGGCTAATCAACAGAAAAAAAATAATAATTATAGCTTTCCTTCTCTTCACTACCATTCTTCTTCCTTCTATTCTGGTCCCCCGGGGTGGTCTACTCCTCTTAGCCTTAACTTCAGGGGCTATTCCTTCTTGACGCCCAATGTTTCCTTCTCCCTTTCCCACTTCTCCCGGAGCCGAGCAAGGGGGACTTCATCCTCTTCTTCCCACTCGCTCGGTGCATCCCCCGGGCTTAATCCCTGATTCTCACCGATCCGACCTCCTCTGTCCGTGGGAGCCGTCTTAGCTCCCTCCCTCGAGGAGGTCGTCGCCTCCTTTACAAGCCTGTCACCAGCTGGAGGGGGAAACTGACATCCCGCTCCTCCCCACTCTGATTCACTATCGGATTCCACTCCCTCTGGGTCCACGAGAGTGGTCCGTCTCATTTTCCTCCTCTTCGCTCTTATGGGCTCTGGCTCTTCCCATCCTTCCACTTCTGCCAGCTTTAGATCATTGACATGCACTCGTTTCGTTTTCCCCGCCACCTGGTCCCAGATGACAAAGGATACCGGTCCCGTCTGCTGTACGATCCGGTAAAAGGGGGCCCATCTCTGGTCTAACTTCCCTTCTCTTAGGGGCAACCTGTAGTATACCGGGTCCCCCACTTGTAAGCCAACTTCCTTCCTTCCCTTATTTACTCGTTCATTCCTTTTTTGCTGGGCCCTCTGGACCCTCCTCCTAACTTGGGTAAAAATCTGGTGCTGCTTTTCTAAAATCAACTTATGGTGGTCTTCCCCCAGGTATTTGCGGCATGGTTTCAGCAAGTTATCGATAGGCAACACCACGTCCCTTCCTAACAGCAAGTAATAAGGGGCGGCCTTTGTGGTTTCATTCATAGTGAATCTTACCGCTGCCAGTGCTTGGGGAAGATATAAATCCCAATTCTCCCTGTTGCCCTCAGCTAGTTTGGCCAGCACATCAGCCAGGGTCCGGTGGAACCGCTCGACCTTGGCGTTACTTTGGGGCCGATACACAGAGGTAGTCACGTGCTGGACGTTCAAACCTTGCAACGTCTCGGCCATGATCTGGTTCACATTCTCTGGTCCGTTATCCATGACCAGCTGTTCTGGGGTTCCATATCGGGGAAATATCTCGGATAGTATTATATGGGACACAGTTTGTGCCCGTTTATCTGGTATGGCGAATGCCTCCGGCCAGTTCGTCAACCAGTCCACGAAGCTAAGTATGTAGAGATTACCCGCGGTGGTTTCTCCATATGGTCCTGAGATATCCATGCTCACCTTTTGAAACGGAAAACTCGGCACATCTGTTTCCATCAGAGGGGCCGATCTTCCACTCCTACTCTGGAGTAAGCAGGTGCGACAGCTCTCCAGGTGGGCTATCACGTCCTGGTACAGCCTCGGCCAGTAATAATTCCGGCCTATCAATTCGTATGTCTTCTCGATCCCCATGTGCCCAGTTCCCTCGTGGCACTGGATCAATATTTCCCCTCTCAACCCCTCTGGCACGACCAGCTTGGCACTCACTCGGCCCTCCCTCTGGGAGAGATAACACAGCACCCCCTCTTGTATTACAAATCTGGTCGCTGTACCCTTCTCTACGCTAGCTCGGAGACTAGCTATTTCTTGATCCTCTTGAGCTTTCTCGATGAGGCTCCTCCAGTGGGGATCCCTGATCGTTTCTGGCTCCTCCTCATCACTACTTCCCCACTCAGGCCGTTGGCCCTTTCGATGAGAATTTATGACGTTTATCTGATACGCCTTATCGTCCACGCCTGGTTCCAACTTGACCGACTCGGTCTCCAACTTCTCCGGTATCCGGGACAGCAGATCCGCGCAGGTGTTGTCCCTACCGGCTAAGTATTCTATCTTACACTGATAGCCGCTAAGCTTCAAGCCCACTGTTGTATTTTTTTGTTCGTCCAGTCGGCCTCCAACAAGTGTTTGAGTGGTTTATGGTCCGTCTTGATAGTAAAGACAGCTCCATTCAAATAGTAGTCTAGTTTCTGCACCACATATATGATTGCAAATGCCTCTTTCTCTATCACCGGCCATCTCTGCTGGGTCTCCGACAATCTATGTGACAGGAAATACACGGGCACCTCCTCGGGTATCCCTGGAATTGGGCCGTCCCTCTCGGGGCAAGGCTGGGTCAACACCGCCCCCACGCACCTATCACTGGCATCGGTGTACAACACCATAGGCCTGCTCAGGTCAGGGTAGGTCAGCAGTGGCACCGCGGTCAGTTGTTCATTAAGGGCCTCGAAGACCTTTTGGCAGTCTTCCGTCCACTTGAATCGGGCGTATTTCTTTGTTAGTGCTACAAAGGGTCCCGCTAATCGGTTGAATGCGGGCACGAATCGTCGGTAATAACCTATTGCGCCTATGAATCCGCAGACCTACCTCACCATTTTGGGTTCCGGCATGGCTCGAATGACCTCGACCTTGTCCATGTCCGGGCGGATCCCGTCCTTGTCTATTATAAACCCCAAGTACTTCGTCTTATCCTTCAAGAACTGACACTTGGGTAGCTTCAGCTTACACCCGTGTTCCCTTAGTCTATCGAACACCCTCTGCAGGTGTTCGAAGTGCTCCTCCTCATTTTTCGAAAATACCAATATGTCGTCCAGGTAGGCCATGGCGAAATCCTCCAGGCCTCGCAATACTATTGACATCAACTGGGTGAATACCCCTGGCGCATTCGACAACCCAAAGGGCATCACTCTAAACTGAAACAGCCCCGCATGACAGGCAAAGGCCGTCTTCTCTTGATCCTTCTGCTCTAGTGCCACCTGCCAATATCCAGACCTCAGATCCAGGGTCAAAAAACAGGTGGACCTCCCCAGTAAGGCTAGTATGTCGTCTATAAGCGGCAAGGTACCGCCAATGGTTTAGTGACGGCGTTCAGTCTTCGGAAGTCAACGCAAAACCGGTGACCTCCATCCTTCTTCTCAACAATGACTATGGGGAAACTCCACGGGGAGCTGGACCTTTCTATTATCCCTGCCTCCAACATATCCGCCACTGCCTCCTCGGCCAATTTTCTCTTATGTATCGGGGTTCTATACGGTCTCATCCTTATGGGCGGGTGATCCCCTGTGTCAATTCCCATCTCCACCGTCTTGGTCTGTCCCAACTCTCTATCAGTCAAGGCTATCATGTCTCGGTTATCCTCTAACAGTTGTTTGGTCCTTATTCTGTATGGTCCGGGAACCACAATGTCCTCATCTCCCAATCGTTCAGCTCTCGGCCTCATTTCCTTCCTGGGGATCTCCTCTAACCGTACCCTTTCTGTCCTCTTCACTGGGCGGCAATATGCTAACTCTTCTCCCTTAGCTATTCGGATTGTCTTTCCCAATGTGTTGAGCATCAACACCGGTATCGTCCCCGACGCTTGGACAAACGATTCGCTCACCGTCACTCCCTCTTCATTATCCATGTATTTCTCTACGGGCGATATCTGGACTAATCCCCTTTTTATTTCCTTCCCCGTTTCAATCCTACCGGCGCAAGACATCGCCATCCTGAGCGAAATCCTCATGTCGGCGCTCGCCAAAATGGGCAACTCGTCGTGTTCTTCGCCTTCCAAGGGAATTTCCGTTTCACCTATCGTCAGTACAGCAGGGTCGAAACTGAGTCTGGCTCCCTTGGCTCGGAGCCAATCCTCCCCCAAGATCAATTCGCTGCACAGCCCGTGCATTACATACATACTCGTCCTCTCCCCCTGCTACTCGTAAGGGCAACCATGCCACTCCGTCCACCCGCAGTTCGCTCCCATCTGGCTGGCTGATCGCTATGTCCGACGGTTCTAGTCTGCCCCTTCTCGCTAGTCCTTGATACGTTTCTTTCCCCAACAGTGAGATCGATGCCCCAGTATCTATCAGTGCCTTCACTCACACACCTCCCACAATCGCTCCGCATGTGAGTTCCTTTTTTTCAGTGAGCAGGGACAACACCTGGGCTCTCCCTCTCTCTATTTGTGGGGTCCTTATTCTGTATCCCGCTACCAAGGACATGGGGGCGGGCAGCAAAAAACCCCCTTGTGACCCATCCGTCCTCGGATCGCCGTGGTACTCCCGACGGTCCCTAACAGTTGTCTCCCTGGGTGGGCGCACGCCGCCCCGGCGCCGCCTCCCAGAGGGGCACCCCTTCCTTAGGTGGCCCTCCTCTCCACATTGCCAACATCGACGCCGCCGGCAATTGGCGGAGAAGTGATTCTTCTCCCCACACGTCCAACACGCTACTGATTTCGACTTTACTGGGGCCACCCTGCCAGTTACCTTCGGCGGGGCGGACCTCTGGCGTTTCCCTGGTTCCTTCCCTCATATCTGGGTGGTACGTGATGATTGGGTGTAGTGACCCCCAACCTCCTGTCTCCAGCTACTCTGCACCCCCTGTTCTCGTGTCCGAACTGCCCACATTTGTCGCAGTTCGGTCCAACCGGATCAGGTGGTCTCCCCCATCTCGTGGGACACTCCGCCGCCCGATGCCCCTCACTCTGGCAGGTCCAACAAATCAGTCCGTATCTGCCGGGAGTGGGTTTGTAAAACCCATGCGCGAGGTGCCATTCTTTTCTGTTTGGATCGGCCTCCGCCTCCCAGTCTTCTTCCCTTCTTTCCACCCGGGCTTCCCTTTCTTCTGGGGTTTCCTAGTGTTTTCGCCCCTCTCTATTCTCTCTCCAAGCCTTACACTTGCCCACGCTAATTCCTTAGCTCCCGCTAGGGACAGTGGCTGGCCCCTGACAACATCTCTCCTGGTCTCCTTGTCACTCAGACCATCCACAAACGCATCAATCAGTATCGTCTGTATGGCATCACTGCCTCTCGTCCTCTCATCTGGGAACGCCAACACCGCCAGCCTCTCTATTCATTCTGCCAGTTCGTCGATGCCGTCCTTGTCCGACATTTTCAGTCGTGTTAACTTTCGCACCGCCTGAATTGCCGTTCGCTCACTGGCATATTGTTTCACCAGTGCCCCGCGCAACTTGGACCAAGTGACGGTTTGATTGTCGGCGTATATTGTCCCAATGAATTTTTAGACCGGTCCCGCAGCATTGTCCAAAGCCAGCAGGACCATCTCGTAATCCTCTAGTCCGTATATCACCCTTTTCTTTTCTATTATCGCTAGCCACTCCTGCAGTCCGGCGGGTTCACCCACATAGGACGGAATCCTTATCCCCCCTATGGGCTTATCCATCTTCTTTGCTCCCCCGAGGGGCCCTTCACCTATGGTACTAACGCCCTCTAGCTCATTTATTTCTCCTTCGTCTAAGGTGGTCATTATAGTAATGCTTCTCTTTGTTCACTCTTCTTAAAGTCTCCAATTCCCTTCTTCTTCCCCACAACCTATAGCAAGTAATATCCCCACTTAGAACCACAACCAATTAAAAAAAAAAAAAAAAAACCCACCGACAATAAGCACCTGTAAAAAAAAACGAGCGAAGCAACAAGGAACCAAAAGAAAATCTTTTTCCTACCTCTTTTTGCTGTTCTCGTCCTTCTGTTTCTCTTTTTCTGCACTTCTGCAATTGACGGGCTGGCTTTTGACCGCACGGTCTTAGCTAAGCCCTAAAAGTTCTGTTTAGTTTACTTTTCTTTTTCTTTGATCTCTTCTGATCTTCCATCCGTCTCGGTGATCATTTATTGGATAGATCTGGATGCTGTTTTTCATGACAACCAGTGTGGCATCCCGGCTTCACGGCATCATTAATATAACCCTTCCTCCCTCGCAGGGGTCGCGCGTGCACAGTGAAAAACGACGCGCACTAACCCTAAGGACGGTTGGCTATATTTTCGCTCCTTCGAGCCTCGGACCCCGCACAAGCATCCGTCTCTCTCCCTCTGCTACTGAGTCTCTCCGAATTGGACGTTGGTATCTGGCCGTCTAGTGTTGTAACGCCCAATCGGGAATTCTGGGTAATTTCTGTCGTGATCGTCTTCTCGTCGGTGGCCGTCTCTCTCTGTCTGCGACGGCTGGAAAGTCAAGTTTGGTTATGCTGAAATCGAAGGGCAGTCTTCACAAGTATAAATGGAAACAATCAACAACGATGAGGATAGTTTTAGGCTGTTCATTTAGTGATTCGGTATACATTAAGGCTCGGCTCGTCACTTATACTTTCGTCAGGCTTGGAATGCAACCCTCACAGTGTATTTAAACAAAAACTCTAAGTGGCAGTCTTGTTAGTTCTCTTCGTCTCAATTAGAAGAGACTGGCGGCACGCGTGGCTTCCCAACTTCTCTGTTCGACAGACTGTCCAATTCTCTCTTGTCGTCTATTTCCGCAGTAGTTTTATTAAACGTCATCCTCCCCTTCCTTCTGTAGTCGATCCAATCTCTCTATTTGACGGGTAATCATAATTCTTTCTCTCTCTCTCTCTCTCTCTCCTTCCCAACCGACCCCCTCTCGATTCAATTCCAAGAATTAGTTATCTGTCTAGGCATTTAACCAATTTGTTCCCTTAAAATTAGAATGACTAATTCAATTGTTTTCGGGGTTTGTTCTTTCTGTCTCATCACCTCCAACTTGTTGGTTTAAGTGAATCATGTTATCATTTACACTCGGATCATCGACTTTACTCGTCGACCCTTCCCAGACCTCCTTGTGTTTTCCTCGCCAACCCGACATCTGGCTTATCTTTAATCTGGCCCTTTTGAACTCCAAATAATTTACTTGTCAACCGATGACAATTCGTTGGTTTCTCACGAGATGGGACTGAGACCTCTCGCCCAGTTCCATCCTACTCACCCTCAACCTAGGAAGCAAGGTTATCCGGTGTCGCCCGGCTTCGTTACAGCTCTTGTGGGCTATGACATTGGTTCAGCTGTGGAAAATCATTATATATATATAGATATAAATATATATATATATATTTATTTATTTAGTGGAACAATGCTAGCTTATGAATCTAAGAGTGGCTTTGTGACTGGGTTTAAATCTCTAGATCTCACTTCTTACATTGTTGATTACATAAGCATAAAAAAGTAGTGTCTGTAGGTATAAAAATGGTTCATATTTATTTTGACCATTGATTGATTGTAAGTTATGATTCAACTGAAAGCCACTGTCTTATTAAAAGTCATTCTCCAGTATAGATAGACACAATAGTATTTGAACTCGGCAATAGTCAAATCAGTGGCACATGCAGTGTATGATTGGTTAATGCATGGATGGCATACATTAACCAATACTTACCCGGCACAGCTTGAGTAGGTGTTGTTCATACATGTCAGGGATACGCCCTCGACAATCAGTCTGACTAACTTTGTTGCTGTTGGGCTGGGGTATTGTTCCGTTTAGTCTTAGGAGGTCCACTCTCCCAGGCTTTATCTTCTCTCTAAGAGAGTTTATTGCTAATCACTTGAGGTGCTCCTGTCAGGAAATTCCAATGATGCTTTCAGATATATCATGTAGACCAGAGTGCACTTCATTGATAAAACAAAAACGTATATACCGGCTGTTTTAAAAAGATAAATACACACTTGGAACTAAAGAACAAACTCTGTCCAATCAATGTTGCATCCCTGTGCCTTTTTTACAAGTACTTTAATGAAATATGCTCTGATGAACTCAACGAAAATACCCCTGACTAACATAACAAGCAGCAAAATTCCACCCCTTTACTGTAGATGTCCCTAAAAGTAAGAAAGCATTTTATTCTAATAGTTTCCTCAGCTGTTAGACACCGGGATTCTCTTCTTGTTTCCTTCTTCCCTGACTTTGTTAACATGTAGAAATGTAACTATGATGACAATAATGTATAATTTGTCTCAAGTGGTGATATGCCTCTTGTTTGGGAGTGACTAAAGAGTAAGCAAAAACTAGATCACGGGGAAAACAGAAAATAAATTGAAATTCCATGACGCTTTTTACATCAGTCCATATAATTTCATGTTAATAATAATATTCTTTTTGAAATAATAAACAAGTACTGTAAATGATGAGAGTTTTTTAGGAAGTGGGGGGGGGGGGGTAATTGTAGCAGTATAGAAAAAAATCAAACAGTTTATACTAGATCACCAAAGTTAAGCAGCATTGAACCTGGTCATTAGCAAATAACTTAGAACTACAATTTCATTTCTTTTTCTGTATCAGTTTAAAAAATGGGCGAACAATTGAAAATTAATATTACTTTAATGCCGAAAAGTTAGAGCTAGCTTATTAGAAAATGTTACTGGAAATATGAAAACTAACTAAAATGCAACAGCAATGATGGAGTAAGTTTCTTTGTTTTTTATATCAATGGGAGTTATCATTTGCATTAAAATAGACGTTTTAGCTTAGTGGGGGATGCCCTTTTCTCTTACCCACAACCTCTTTTGCACAGAAGAGACATTGCAAACCTGTCTCTGCTTTATCATTATTTTCAAGAGCTCCAATCTACGCCACCCCCCTCGTCAAACTTTCACGAAAAACACTTGTCTAGCCCAAACCACTATCAATAATTTCCCACACTCCGTATCTGTGCCTAAACTTAAACGTAGATTCCATGAACAAAGCTTCTTTCTTAGAACTGCATGCCTGTGGAACTCTCTTCCAATTGCCTGCTTTCCATCTGTTACAATCTGATTGTCTTCAAGTCCAACATAAACAAGTTCTTGATGAACCGTCCCCCTAAGTAATCCAATTTATAAAATTTCCACTACTTATGTTTACTGCACTATAATCACATTGACTAATGTATACCCATTAACCGTTATCCTCGAGTGGCCCCCAAGCCTTGATAAGTGGTGATTCCTGTGTAAAAAAAAAACAAGTTTGAAGCAAAGGGATCTAATCAGATTGACAGCAGAAATATTCCAGAAGACCACAGACATTGGTAAGCCCCACAAAGGAAAAAAGACAGCATAAAATGCAATTCCATTGCTTTGTGTTGTCAGCAGTGTCTGGACAAAAACAGATATCATTTTAAAAACAATATTGTGACATTTGTAAGTTCTAATTAATTTTAAAACTTAAATAAATTTTAACAAGCACCTACTTTACATCAATTTAAAGCATGTATACATTTCTGTAGCTGTAGGTGGAGGGAGGGGGCAGGGGTCATGCCTGAAAACACAAATTTGAACGCCAAATTTGATAGGGGGGCAGCAGACACACTAAAAACAATTGCAAAAGTAAGTTTTGTCTTTTTTATGTGCAATCAAAATTTGTACAACATTTTCGTTTTTTATTTTTATTTTCTGAATTTCTTTCTGCAACTTTTTTTTCTCTTTTGTTTTTTAATTTTTTTTTTTTTTTTTTGGACATTCTTTTAAAAGTTACAGGTTTACTTTCTTTTTGATTTTTAAAAATTTTTCAATTCTGTTACCTCTTCCATCCTGGGATGATTTCTACACAAATGTCTTTAAAATAACAAACAGAAATTGATTCATGCTAGTAAAATTGTCTTCCAAGATTTCTCTCTCTCTCTCTCTCTCTCTCTCTCTCTCTCTCTCTCTCTCTCTCTCTTTCTTTCACACACATACACACAGCTGATCCGTTGTGAATTATACAAAGTTTTGAAACTTTTGAGATGAGAATTGATAATTAGTGCTATTTGGCTTATTTGGACTATTGTTCTGATCTTGGATTTTATTCCCATAATGTTTCGACCAAGGAAAACTCTCTCCTACCATGTGTTTTGTGAACTCTGGGAAATTTTATGTCTAACTCAGGAATAAATACAGCATTTCAAACAGAAAACTTTGTTAAATTCATGTGATTAAATTTCTCTCATTCTGTTAGCAATGAAGTTTTAAGTAATTCAAAATTGCACAGAATTCTTACATTTTTCAAGGCTTTTCAAGGTCTTCTGCAGACAAAATTAAATTTTCAAATTAAAATGATAAATCAATCAAAATACTTAGGAATTGACAACATGAAAAATCACTTTCATTTTTATTTAAAAAATTATGATAAAGGGAGGTAACTCTTGTATTGACAAGACCAGAAATAATAAGATGTAATTTCACACGAAGGTATTTATTTTGATTTTATTTATAATATTTAAAAACTATTTTAATAGTATATTAATTAATTTATAAAAATTAACAGTATTTTTTAAGATTTTCTTCTTAATATTCTGCCACAAATTTTTATTGGATATAAATAATACGATTTTCATGACATTTTCCATATTTTCAAGGTGATAATAAAAATAAGGTCTTTTCAAGACAAAACTAAAAATCCAAGCCTGTGCCAAACCCTGTTGTGATCTTTCATCATCTACACTGAGGATTAAACCTTCAAGCTCCACAAGACTGTTACTTAGAACTGATCATTACGTGTGTGTGTTGTGTGTGACAGAATAACACAAAAAGTACCAACTAAAATAACTTATGAGAAAGACAGTGCAGAGAGGAAAAGACAGGTTGATTAGATAAAAATCATTTACCTCCCCTACTTCTATTATGAATCATTTGAAGTCTTAGACTCAACACAGCTAAGTAAATATTTAAAGTTTTCAGAGCGAACTTTCATAATAGTGTAAAGGAAGTCAAAGTAGAAGAAGAAAAAACAGGAAAAAGAAAAAATCAAACTGTGAGAAAGAAAGAAAAATAAACAGAGAAAGAAATAAAATGCTGCCAAATAGTGATGAACAAATAAGGACGTAAGGTCAAATGATTCCACAGAAATACGCTCATATGACCTATGACTTTCTTTAGATATGTCTAGTCAAACTTAGGAATCTTAGTGTTAAACTATAGAATCAGTATGGAATTTTAAATGGAAACCTTTATTTAATCCATTGGAGTCGCTTGTTCTCATTCTGTCAGCCATGACCAGGCAAAAGTTATTTATAATTGTATTCTTAATATCACCTGCACTGAGGATTGAACCATCAATGTCTAGAAGACTATCACTTAGAACTGATTATCGTACTTGGTGTTTTATTTGTTGCATGATGGGTTTGACATAAAGATTCCAGAGTTTGACCTGAAGAAAGTCGAAGGTTACATCATCTAAAATGGAATCAGAATAACAAAAAAGAGAATAGTAACCCAATTAATACAAAGTGTCAAACCTCACTTCAAATGTTGAAAAACATATAAAATGGACCTGAAATAATACAGAAATGGAAACTAATTGTAAAATGCAAAACACTGGCACCAATGACCACGATTTTATAATCCTATGCAAATGTTGTGATCTAAGGCTAGTTCTACCAGGCTTAACCTTGAAACTACCAGTCAGTTGCAAGAGAACACAAAAGATCACGGGAAGAGTAGGGTCTGGGCTCATCCAAGTAAGAATCCACTACAGCTAGTAGAAGAAACATCAATTACAAACTGAAATCTCAGACGATCTCGACCCCTTCCAGAAACATGTATTATTGACTGATGACAGAACCGGTATTTAACAATATCTGGCTATGTCATCTAAGCAAGAAGTTTAGGAGGTCAAGTGTCACCAAATAAAATAAATCGGAAAAACTGAAAGCTATGGATATAAGATTCCCCACTCACCATTCATCAAAAAATCCTCATCCAAAAATTTCAAAAAACAAAAAATTCTTATGAGTTATTTCTGGGAAGACAATTTTACTCACATGAATCTGCTTCTAATAATTATTTTAAAATTAGAAACTCATTAACATTTACACCAATGTATTATATACGTGTATAAATATATGTATATGTGTGTGTGTGTGTGTGTGTGTGTGTGTGTGTGTGTGTATACATATATATACACACATATATATAAAATGTATATATATATACAGAATTATATATATATATATATATATATATATATATACATATGCATACACATATATATAAATGTATATATATATATATAAAAATGTATATAAACACATAGATATTTATATACACACACACATATATATATATAAAATGTATATATACACATAT
Organism: Euprymna scolopes; assembly: GCF_053919585.1. Lineage (NCBI taxonomy): Eukaryota > Metazoa > Mollusca > Cephalopoda > Sepiida > Sepiolidae > Euprymna > Euprymna scolopes. The sequence continues at coordinate 4,639,499 of NC_136513.1, forward strand.
ATGTATATATATATGCACATATATATACACATATATATATAAAAATGTACATATACACATATATGTATATATATAAACACATATATCTATATAAAAATGTGTATGTATACATATATATATTTATATATATATATATATTTATATATATATATATATATATATATATATATATATATATATATATATATATATATATATATTCACACACATATACTATATATATTAATATAGAGAGCTTTTTCATAGTCCAGGAAGGTCATTTTCTTTCATTTATATATATATATATATATATATATATATATATATATATATATATATATATATATATATATATATATATATATATATATATATATATATATATTAAACTTAGCAGGTTGGTGGAGAAAAATGATTTTTGTTCTAAGATGTCAAGGAATACAAGTTGCAAATAAGTCGTTTTTTTTACTTTCATTTTTTTTTACTTTCTTTTTTTTTTAATTTCATCTTTTTTTTGTAAATTCCATTCATTATTTTTTTCACTTTCTTTCCATTTTAAAAATTAATAATAATTTTTAATATAAATCTTTTATATATTTTTTCATATCGTTTGTTCATTGTTCAATCGTTTTTTTTTTTTTCATTCTCATCTTTCAATATTTTTGTCCTTTCTTCTTCGAAAGACTTTCTTTTAAATTTAAAAAAAAGCATTGTTTTTCTTTAGATCGATTTAAAAAAACAAAAAAAGTGTATTATATTATTATTTTTTTTTTTTTTTTTTTTGAAGAGGAAAAGGACTCGTTTTTTTATCTTTTCAATATCGTGTCAACAGCAATAATTATAATATTTTCATGGTTACAACTGCAGTTGGAATAGGTTCAACATCGGCAGTGGACAAAGGATTCAGAGGTGGTAGGGGAAGTGTTGCTGGGGAGTTGGGTCAAGTGAGGTCATGGAATATGGGGAGAAGCAATTTCTTTTTTCATTTCATGATTGTTTTTGATTTTGTTGTTGCAGTTGGGGATCAGGGCGAGGGGGCTGGGGTCAGATGTCTACACAACTGCTTCTGGTTTGGAGGCAAGTTTTGCTTCTTGATGCATCATTTCAGCAGCTTTCAATGCCTAAAAAGAAACAGAATTGAAATTAAAACACAGAATTTACATTATACATATTATACTGGGTGTCCTAAAATAATCTGATGCATTTGTAGGTTAAAAAAAAAATTAATAATAAAATAAAAAAATATATTTTTAATTTTTAAATACATGTAGAATACCCTTTTATTTTAATTAGGTTAAAGTTCATTTATATCTATTTGTTCTGAAATTGTTGCTATTCCATTGTGAAATGATCCATTGAGTTTCTGAAAACTTTCATAAACGTCTGTTAATGTGTTAGCAATGAGGAGAAAGATTTGGTTGATTTGATATTTAAGACTGTGTGAAATACATTTAAAAATTAAAAATATATTTTTTATTTAATTGTTATTTAATTTTAATTTTTTTACTAACAAATGTGTCAGATCATTTTAGGACACCCTGTATATCATTTTCTACACTGATGATTGCGTAAGCATAATTCCTAGTGTCAGTAGGTATAAAAATAACTGTTAATATTTATTTGAAAAATATTTTCATTATAAAGCCCCTTTAAGAATATAAGGTTGGATCTTCTTTATGGAATTAAGAAAAGGCAGTCAATCTAAGCGCAAAATGCAATATTCCGACTTCCAGTCATTGACTACTCTATGACTGTTTACTGTTTATGCTCACTGATTTTCACTGATTTGATATTAATAAATACGTAATTTCCCTAAAGTCTTGTGTTAATTTTTTGTGGTTCAATGGCAGAATACCAGCCTAGGGAATAAAGGGTGACTTTGTAACTGGGTTTTAATATTCCAACTAACAGTAATTATCAATTCCTACCCTCATTATTTCATAAGCATGAAACACTAGTGTTTGTAGTTATAAAAATAATTGCTAATATTTATTTGAAAAGTTTTGCTTTTTATTTATAAACATATATAGATGCAAAAAATTAAAAACTGTAAAATATATTTTATTCTTTGACAGGATACTCAAAAAAAGTATATCGAAATTTCCTTAATCTGTGGAGTTTCAAAGAAATGCGTTTTTCATCAGAGGAAAGAGCAAATGAATAATATAGCAAAGCTATGAATTTGCTGATACTGGTATCATTTGAAACAGCATTACATGAAAACTAGTCATAAAAGCAAAAACAACCCCAACTTTTTTGTGCAAAGGATTTATAAAATGGGGAAATAATTTAAGAAATCAGAGGATACATTAAAAGCCAAGGATTAAAAAACCAGATGAAAAGATATGCGACATCTTTGCTGTTGCGTCCATCGCCAAACTGGAAGTGACGTAGGTTTAAATTAACATTAGTCAATCGAAAACAGGGGACAACTTACGAAAATATCAGCAAAAAGTGACCCCCTCCTTGTAGAAAAGTGCCCAGATGAGGGTGAAGGAATTAATGTTTTTAGCCAATTTTTTTATATTTGTTGTCCGAACGGTCAAGCTGCAAAACGATACCACTCTCGTGAAAATAAGACGCCGCTGTCAAAAGTTTTAGGTAGTCATACAAGCATACATACATACATACATACATACATACATACATACATTTAAACAGACAGGTGAGATTCATATTACTGATAACTTCGAACAGATTATTGTTTATAGTATAACTATTGTATATGTATAAATAAATTATACATTAGTAAAAATTAATAACTTAGATGTGAGTGATGGATGTAGAATTTGGTTTCTTACATTGACATTCTGCTGTTCTAGATCCTCCGTCTGTTGCATATGGATCTTTTTCATGGCATCAACTTGTCTGGAATGCTTCACGGCTAACCGTTTCCTTTCTTCGATAAATTTCTTTGTGTTATTTTCATTAAGTTCTCTTATTCTCCTAAAATAGAAACAAAAATATGATGGATATAGAGAATCACGTCAATAATCAAAAAATGAATTCAATCAAGTAGTAGCAAACGTTTTATATGTATGCAAAATGTCTGAAGCAATTCAAGAAGGTTCCAAGTGATTGATTGTATTAGTATATATCATGACACCCCACCTCTTCAGTAATGCTAACCAATGAAATTTACAATTTTTCTGCAATTCAACTATATCTGGCACGATTAAACTTCAATCTATATATCTGCCTTGGGTAAATAATCAGTCTGAAAAGTTAAACCGTTTCTCTGAATATTCAAATAAAATTATATATAAGAAATAAAAGATGAGATTTCAAAGTTAAATAAAAACTTTATTACATCATCAATAAGCGAAAAAAAAAAACTCATTAGGCCCTGGTATTTTGAAGTCAAATGCTTCTCATTAGTAGATAAGAAAAAGCCAAGTTTGCATAAGGACCTTAGCTTAGAAATGAGACAGAGATAAACTATATATATATATATAGCAATAGGAAGGATGCTGATAGAAAGAGAGATGTATATATAATAAACAGTGAAATATATATATATATATATATATATATATATATATATATATATATATATATATATATATATATATATGGTAATTTAAATTTAAAAGATTTTTAAGACCAGACAAGTGCAAGATTTAAAAAAAGACAACAAAAAACAGTGGATTTCATATATATTTTCATACAAGTGCAAAACCAGTACCTTACACTGTATCAGACTTAAAAACTTCAACCTCACAATCCATCTGAGGACATGGCAAGTATTAACACCAGCATGCCACAAAAAAAAACACACACAATTTTAAAGAATATAATTTTAATGCACAATTTATTAAAAATAACTCTTGCCTTTGTCTAGTCTTAAAATTTAAATTTAAATTATATATATATATATATATATATATATATATATTATTAAATTATCACCTCATTAGCCTCCTCCCGCTTTTTGCCAAAATATTTGAGTCTATAATTAACCAAGCTCTAGTTCATTAACATACAGCTGTTAAACTTCTGACTGACCAACAATATGGATTTAGACAAGCTCGTTCTACAGCAGACATCCTTACTGTAATTTCTGAACGTATATACCGTACACTAGACAAAGCAGGTGAGTGAAGTGATAGCCCTAGATATATCTAAGGCTTTTGACAGGGTTTAGCACGATGGTCTTCTCAGGAAAATCAGATCTACAGTATCACTGGATGAATACTTAACATAATTAAATCACTCGTAAATAAGAGAAGAATCCAGATTGTCCTTGACAGTCGTACATCTAAACAATATGATACAAATGTGGGTGTACCTCAGGGGTCTATCCTTGGACCTTTATTATTCCTAATATTTATAAATGACCTCCCTGATAAAAGTTTTTCTGAGATGGGTATATTTGCTGATGACACCACGACAGGCACGAGGGGAAAACAAATGAACGCATATCTAAGAAAATAGCAGAAACACTAGAGGATGACCTCCAATCTGTAGTGGACAAAATGGATGGTCTCACTCAATGCTGCCATGACTAAGCTTGTCTCCTTCAATAATTACAGAAATCTTCTCAACCAATAATAGCTACGACTAAAGATACATTAACATATATTATTATTATATATATATATATATATATATATTTTTTTTTATTACATTTTCACCCGAAACAAGGCACATTGCCACTTTGGTGTAGGGGGCTACTATCAGGGGCAGCAACTACTGGGGTACTATGTTGGGATTTGGGCAGCAAGATGTCGGTTCACGTTACACTTGAACTTCTGCATGTCAGTACAGTTGGGGAAGCAGGGACCTGGAATGGAATTCCAAAGTCTAGCGGTTCTGGGGAAGAAACTACTAGAGTAGAAAGATCTTTTACATCTAGGGACCTCTACTGCGTGGGGTGGGATTTAGCTGCCTGTTGGGTTTTTCGAGGGTGTCTACGTCATGGGGGCACAAGTGTCTGCAGTTCGTCAGAGCATTCACCATTAAAATACTTGTAGAACAGTCAGAAGGATGCAACGTTTCGTCGATGGCACAGAAGTTAAAGCTTAGATGCCAGTTCAGGGCCTATCAGATTGGCGACTCTCTTTTGAACTATGTCTAGGAGCGAGAGACTAGTAGCAGATGCACCAGCACAAATGTGATAGCAATACTCCATACATGGGCGAATGGTGGCCTTATAGAGGTACAGGATACTTTCAGGTGTCAGTAGTTTTCTAACACGGTAGAGAGAGCCTACCTTCTTCGCAGCGGCCCTGGCAATGTTTTAAATGTAATTGTTCCAACTCATGTTTCCTGTGAACGTTAGCCAAGCAGTTTGAAAGATGTACTCTCAGATAAGGAGTCACTGGCCATTGCTATTGGTGGCAGAGAAAGTTTCTTGTAATTATTGAAGGAAACCAGTTTAGTCTTGGCAGCATTGAATGTGACCATCCATTTTTGTCCCCATTCCACTACAGATTGGAGGTCATCCTCTAATGTTTTTGCCATTTTTTTAGTTATTTGTTCATTTGTTTTCTGTCATGCCTGTTATAGAGAGTGGTGTCATCAGCATATATATCCATCTCAGAGGCAGTTTTGTCGGGGAGGTCATTAATAAATATTAGGAACAATAGAGGTCCAAGGATAGACCCCTGAGGCACTCCCGCATTTATATCATATTGTTTAGATGTATGACCGTCGAGGACAACCTGGATTTTTCTCTTATCTAAGAAGGATTTAATTATGTTAAGTATTCTACCAGTGATACCGTATGATTTAATTTTCCTGAGGAGACCCTCATGCCATACCCTGTCAAAAGCCTTAGATATATCTAGAGCTACCGCTCTGCCCTCCCCTGCTTTGTCCAGTGAATGATATACGTTTTGAGATTACAGTGAGGATGTCTGCGGTGGAACGGGCTTGTCTTGTTTGTCAGTCAGAAGTTTAGCATCTGTAAGGTGATGGACTAAAGCATGGTTAATTATGGTCTCAAATATTTTGGCGAAAAGTGGGAGGAGGCTAATGGGGCGATAATTTGATGGGTCAGTTCTTTCGCCAGAATTCTTGAATACTGATACCACAGAAGCAGTTTTCCAACAGCCCGGAAAGCATGATTCATAAAGGCTTTTGTTATAGAGTTTGGAGAGAACTGGAGCTACTTCGGCTGAGCACTTTTTTAATAGCACAGCTGGGATGAGATCAGGTCCACATGCTTTTGAGGTGTCAAGGTTATGCACCTGAGCAGGGGTGATTTTTAGATCATCTAGCATGGTGTCTGTCTGCAAAGGAAAGTCAGGCTGGGTGTGGTTGGAAGTATCCAGTGTGGAGTTGGAGGCAAACCGGCTGGCAAGCATATTAGCCTTGTCGGTTGCTGAGCAAACAACCTCGTGATTGTTGGTTAGTGGGGGAATTGTTGATTGCCCATTATTTACTACACTGTTGTAGATTTTCCAGAAGTCACGAGTTCCTAATTTTTGTGCTTCGATGCATTTTTTAGTGGTTTCCATAAATTCTCTCTTAGCTGTCGCTATTTCCTTCTTAACGTTACTTCTAGCTTCTATATACTTCTGTCTGTTTGAACTGGACTTATGTCGGTTAAGTCTGTGGTATGCATGCTGCCTTTGAGCAATGGCAGTTTCACAAGTAGAAGTAAACCATTGGGGAGAGTGGGGCTTGCTATAAAATTTCCGCATGGGAATATGTATTTCAATTGCTGTTTTGAACCATTCAGTGGTCTCATTTGCGCACTGTTCAGCAGGAAGAGAAAAAATATTTCCCCATGGGACATCTCTGATAAGATCTCTGATAGCTTCCCAGTCAGCCTTTTTATAATATCTCGTTGTTTTGAGCACTGGCTCTTCAGTTTTGGGTTTACAGTTTAGGGCGATTTTGACCATTATCACTGCATGATCAGCGTTCCCGAGTGGGCTGTCAGCATTTATTATACAATCCTCGGGAACTGTGGTCAGAAACAGATCTAGAAGTGATGTGTGTTGTTCTTGCTGGTCAGGGAAACGGGTTGGAAACATAACCATTTGTGATAGGGAGCGAGATATAGCGAAACTATGTGTTGTGCTGCTTGCTGCATCTGTGTGAATAGAGAATCCAAGCCAATTTATTTGGTGAACATTAAAGTCACCAAATACATGTACTTGTGTGCTAGTGTCGAGGGAGAGTGCTGTGTCTATGCTGTCAGAGACTTTGTTTATTATGGTGCAGTCCTGGGTCGAGGGAGAGCGGTAGAGAAAATAAAAGTAGTTAATGTTATGTTGATTGTTTAGTCTAAAATACATAAATGCTTGATTGCCCATTTCTAGGTATGTTTCTCTAGTCAGGGGGAGGGTGTTACGAATGTAGACTCCAAGTCCATGCATATGTCTGTCAGAGTCCTTACGGCAGAGTGGGAGATAGCCAGGCATGTTAAAGTAGTTAGAGGGGATGTAGGAGTGTAGGTTAGTCTCGCTTAATGCTAAGATATCCGGGGTATTTATTAGGAGAAATGCTTCAACATCAACTAAATTAGTTCTAAGCCCACGGATGTTAGTGAATGCAAGTCTCAAGGGAGGAGGCAAGTTGGATTTGTTTGTCCCTACTAGGCCTGGTTTAAGCTTATTTTTTGATTGTACTGTCATCATGTTTTTAAAGAGTTTCAGTTAGGTAAGGGAGAGCTGAACAAGAGGTTATGCAGGGTATCAGACATGCAACACAAGTAGACCATTAACTGACCTTTCTTCAACTAGGACTATGGCCTCAGGAAAGCCCATCAGGGAGGAGTGCAGGGTCCCTTTCCATGCGCGACATGGCACTACAAACGTCCCGATATTATACAACTGTTGATGGAGCAGCCGCTCTAAGCGCTACCAAAGAGTTAGGGCTCCTGTACTACCAGTCGGAAACAGCAGCCAGGAACTGTCAATCCGGTACCCTCAACCCATCAGAAGAAGGTGACCTTAATCTAATTGCACAGGCATGTGTGGAACTCAAGCACTCCCAAGTGCCCAGTTTTGAGGGGTGGGATGAGTCGGGAGTGAGGAAATGGCATTCCTTGCCCTAGACAAGAAACAAGTGTTTTGTCGATTCACTGTGATAGTGTCTCTGCGCCTAACTAATAGGCAAAGAAGGAGTATGGAAGCTGGGCGATAGGCAGAGCCTATCTACTCCCTAAGCAATTTAGGTTTGCAGATCGGTAATTTGTTTACTTCAGATTAATGTAATCCAATAAATCTACTGATATGCAAATTAAGCAAAGATCGGTAATTTGTTTACTTCAGAATAATGTAATCCAATAAATCTACTGATATGCAAATTCAGCGAATATCAGTCTTACAAAATATTATTGAATGTAATATTTTATAAAGAAATATATTATATGTATATAAATAACAAAAGTAGTCCAAACTTTAGAGGTTTAGCAAAGTAAAATTTGTAAAGATTATCTGGTGAGTTGAAAAATAGTCCACAGGATCATTTGCTTTAATTTGAATGAAATGATTTCATCTCTCTATTCCCTCTCCTATTTTTACCCATCTCTCTCACTATATGCGATCTATCTTACTCCATACTCTTTTTGTTGCCTCTCCTCCCACACTTTCAAGTCACTCTCTTAGTATTTTATCCCATCTCATCTCTTCTTCCATTACCTGTCTCTCTCTGCTTTGTTCTTAATTGATTTGTCATTCAAAACGCCTTTGCTCGACTCCATTGATTGCTTTGCTTGACTTGTACGTAATTCTTTGTTGTCTCTGAAAAAAAAGAGAAATAAAAAAAAATCATTTAGTTATGTCATTCTTAAATCGGAATTTGTTTAGGATTAGCAGAAATTTGTTACATGTTAGATTACAGGGTTTATTAAAAGATAGAGATAGTTATGGTAAAACCTTTGAGTTCTTTGGTTGTTTATGAAGATAATGAGAAAGTTCAAGGAATTACCTGCAATCAATTACTTGGCCAAAATGCTGTTACACAATGGACCGAGTTTTGACTGTCTGGCTAATCTAATCATCAAATGTAAGGGAACTAAATCAATTTATTTTCTCGTTTTGCTCAGAGTTGTTCCCCTTGAACTGATAGAAAAATAAACAAGACTTTTTTTTTCTTTGGGTTAGGTTATAACAGATGTTTTTATTTTACAAGTGCAAAAACAAGACTCAGATTGAAGTTAATAAATTGACTCCCCCCACCCTTCAAATTCTATACAAGTTAGTTATAAGTTATGTCTTTTCTATCTCTAACACTGTGCATAAGTTAAATATTTTTTTGTGCTCAAAACTGTCTGCAGATGATTCAGGTTCAAAACCTGTGCTCTGCTTCAATAACGTTACAAGGCATTCTAACTGGAATCATCTCTATTGTTTTGTTTTTTGTGGTGATAAGGCTATTGAGCATCATTTATACATTTCGTATGAATCAGCTGATGATAGTTGTTATTCATTTGCTTGAATCTTGTCAGTTAAAATTCTTTCTAGAAAAACATTGGATATTTACAAGAGGACAATGTGATGACTGTCAACATTTCTAAGTGAAAGTTTTCCCATCAAACAAAACAGAATCGAACTTGCCACACACATGTTGTCAGTCGATGTCATTAATTACTTAACAACTGTCACATCTCTGTCGACAGTGAAGAGAGACTGAGGTATAATTGGTCATACTGGTATGCACCCGCTGCAAGAAAATGAAGGCTGCACGAAGGTGAAAACCTGGAACCGTTGGAATTTTAATGTAACAGAGTGCAGTAGTAGCTGAATGACAGCTAACATATACAAATGACCAATGATGTAGCATCACAGTGATGAAGAAGGGGAAAAAATTATAAAAAAAGAAAAATGTGGCCCGAGAAGGTACACATGTGGCCCAAAAGCGACAGGGGAAAAACGCATCCTAAACATGGCGAGATGAAGACAAAGTACATGTTTAACACAGCATTGGAGTAGGAGAAAACTTTTGAGCAAGAGATAAGGCATTATTTTGGAAGTACCTGTAAATAAATGTCTGTTGTTTCAACTGAAAAAGGTCAAATTATTTCCTTGTCTTTATTTCCTTGCAATTGTCTGCATAAAACTTGTGTGTCTCAAAAATATTGACATGTCTATGTTACATGAAGCTGAGGATCATGATTACATAGATTAAACATGGTAGTCCAAAATAGCTGAATAAAAGGCGTGAGATTTTTGCCCGAGAATCAGGTTACTTTTGGATGTCATGTCATTCACATGTTTTTTGAATGGGTGTTGGTTTAGCTTTTGCTTTTGAGCTGCCGTTGGTAAAGAGAAAAAACAAGGAAAAATACTGCTGCTGATATTAAGAGCAAACGTTTTTCCTGTTGTTGGTGAACAAAAGAAAGGAAAAATATGATCTGAAACCCTGCATGAATATTGAGAGCTGGCATTTTGTGCATTCTTTCAACTCTAAATAATTTACATGACTGAAATAAGAATTAATAAACGGAACACATCTTTCACTTTTCTACAAGTTCCAATGATAAGGATGAAATCCGGGTTTGTATTACTGTACACATAGATTCAAAATAATTGTCAAAAAACAAATATATAACAAATAAATGTTATCAAAGGCAAGATAAGTTACTTTTCTACCAAACTGGATATAATTTTCGTGTTTTTATTCAATTTAACATGTTTATTCAGCTCGAAAACCATACAGTGTTTACCGATGTATTGGAAAATTCAAGATGGCGGCCGACTCTCTCGTTAACACGGTAAGTTCAGGAAAAGGTGTTATAAATAATAAACTAGACAAAATACTATTAAAAACCACCGAATATATGTCAAGTTATGTCACGGTGACATATATTGAGCAAATTTCTTACAGTATTTTGTCTAGTTTATTATTTATTACACCTTTTTCCAAACTTACCGTGTTAAAGAGAGAATCGGCCGCCATCTTGAATTTTCCAATACATCGCTAAACACTGTATGTTTTTCGAGCTGAATAAACATGTTAAATTGAATAAAAACACGAAAATTATATCCAGTTTGGTAGAAAAGTAACTTATCTTGCCTTTGATAACATTTATTTGTTATATATTTGTTTTTTTGACAATTTTTTCGAATCTATGTGTACAGTAATACAAACCCTGAAATCCAATATGGCTACCTGAGACCACTTGTTTCCCTGTAAACAATAATCACTAAGACAGAGAGAATATGTAAGCTTTGAACATGAGCAATCAGTTTTTAAATGCTCTTACACATAAACAAAAATGAATCAAAAACCATACTTATAAAAAATGTATAACAGGATTTATTTGTGCTCACAAGTAATACATCTAAAAAATCATTCTTTTTTTCAGAAACACAGTTTTATAATAAAAGGGAGATAACTATTATTGAACCTATTCTTGAACAGGCAACATTTACAATCATTTTCTCTCATTTCTTATTCATGCTTCCAATTGCTATAACTTAATCAATGTTGAGTTTAATTGCTATCAATTAATCAATGTTAATCTCAATTGCCATAAATAAATTAATTTTAATCTTAATTACTATAAATTAATTAATTTAAATCTTAATTGCTATAAATCAATCAATGTTTATTTCAATTCTATAACTTGATATTAAAGAAAGAAAGAAATTGTAACAAGTGATAAATAAATATATTTATAAATATTGCATTAATTTCATGCAAATTGTAAATATTTGTATTATAATTTGGGTATTGAGCTAATTATATTCGATTGTATTGAAGAATTTAAGAATTTTTATTAATTTGTGTCTAAATTATTGAAAGTTTATGCAAATCAGAAATATTTGAAATTTCACTTGATTAATCCTTATACTGCCTTTAAATGAAGCTTAAGTAAATCAAGGCAAAAGTTGCTTTAACAATCATATATCAATTGGCAAAACAAAATGGTTGAAAAAAAAAAAATATGATGTAGGTCTTCATTTAGTTGTTCCAAGGAACTTCTGCATTTAAATGATTAAAAGAAAAGATATGGAGTAGGACTTTTGGAGTTAAAATAACAAAATGTATTGACGGTGCTTATATAGTATTAGGCACAAGAGAAAATTGCATTTCCAAACAGGAAAACTTTTTGATATCAGACCAAAATAGAATTCAAGGAAAATCACTCTTTTTTCAGAAACGCAGTTTTCTAATAATAATTGTTGAAAATTGTATCATAAATAAAATTTTCTTTTTAATAAAGTGCATTAATTTAATCAAATAGTAAAACACACTTCTGAAGCCTTTGTCTTGTTTAGTTTAAAAAATTAGGAAAAATTATCGAGTAGAATTTCAATTAAAAATAAAACCCAGTTTTATTGTATTTTGCTGCTCTGACATTGATAATTGCAGAAATCCAGTAAAGCAGGGGGAGATAAGTCAGTCTGTCATTTAACCAAGTAGTAATAAATAGCAGATTGGGAAAATATTATATAAGCATTTGACCAATAATTCTTATTGCTGTATATGCAAGTGAAACATAGACTCTGCTGACAGAATATGAGAGAAAACTAAATGTCCTTGAAATGGAATTTTAAGAGCTATCATTGAAATAACTCTGAAAAATAGATAAAGAAATGCAGATATTAGGAAAAAATTTTAATAATCACAGATTCATCAATTACATTATTTTTTTAAAAAAAAAAAGAAAGATTTTTCAATGTTTGGACATGTTTCTTAACTACCAGATTCCAACTATATTAATCTAGTATATCTATAAAAGCGAGAATGTGTGTGTGTGTGTGTGTGTGTGTGTGTGTGTGTGTGTGTGTGTGTGTGTGTGTGTGTGTGTGTGTGTGTGTGTGTGTGTGTACATTTCTCAACCTATATACTCAACAATTTTTTTATCTACAGACTTGAAATTTGGTATTCAGACATGTGGAAAAGTTTTAAATCCAGTTTCATCTGGGGAAAAAGGGCTGCTAAAAGGAAGAATTGATACGTGGGAGGCCATAGGATTTTTATCTGTCTTCAACTGTTTCACAACTGCATATGCGTGGTCATGAAATATGACAGCTTCCTATTTGTTAAGTATAAGTTTGTTTGAAAACACTATTTGAAAGTCATGGCAAGCTGGTGTAATGGTTATCGTACTTGACTCACTGTCTTTGGTTTTGATCTCAGCTTGAGTATTTTTTTTTTTACTTACAAGAAGTGAACTGTTTAGAAAAAACAATACTCGCTTGCATACATCTCAGTTTCTTTCCTTTTTCTTTTTTTACTTCATAGTTTTTTTTAAGGAATGTAACATTGCATTTAATACCTAAGGTATTTCTATTTATAATCAGTAAGAATTCTGCATTAATTAAAATATAATATTTATGCACATTTTATGACTGGGAAACACTGGGCGGCCTGCTAGTATGTTATAAAGAAGACGTCACTGAAGAAACATCAAAGGGATAGAGCAATCAGATGTTGATATTCTTATGACAGCTGGAAAACTGTGATAAGTGGTAGAATTTTGTTTTTAAGCATGAGGTGAAGCTCTCTGGCATATGCATATAAGTCGAGTAATATGATGATGAAGATATACCTGTCTTGTTTAGTTTCAAGTTCTTTGAGTTGGGCTTGATGTGCTTCCTCTAGCAGTTTGGTAACAATGCCGTTTTGCTGTATAACATGCTCCTTATTCAGTTTGTGTTCCTCTTGGAGTTGTGACTCCAGCATTTTTGACCATTCTTTAGTTTGACCCGCAACCAGAACCGTCACCTGAAAAAGAGAAATGTAATAGAATAAAAAATAATAAGATTTGAGGTAAGAATTCAGATTAACAACATAAACAGAATTCAATGAAAAATTGTGTTATAGGTGATAAAAATGGTCTTATGATGTTCGGTTTTTTCTTTTAATTATTAAATGAGAAAGCCTTTTGAATTAAAATCTATTTAGGATTATGCATGTAATCATGAGAAACAATGTTTGAAATGTGTAAATACACTAGAATAATAAAGATTTTAACAAAAAAGGAATTGGCACCATGTTGTTTTTTATAGCGCTCAAGATGCAAGCAACATTATTTTTCCCCCCTATTACTGTGTAATGTTAAATTGATTTTAATTCCTAAACGTTCTTAATGCGGTAATCTGTAAATAAATATATTTTAAGCATGTGAAATCACTAAATTAAGTAAGCTGGAAGTGTTTTCTGTCCGCCAGTTCCTTTTTTTAAGCTTGAAGGCTCATCAGATAAATGCTTCACCCCTATATTACAAGGATGCAAGTCCCTAATGGCATAAAAGATGAATTAAAAATATAATAAAAATGAATTTCCCAACCTTTCACATGTACTCTGCATGTGTGTGTTTGTGTAGAGAGGGTTGTTTGCTGGTGTTTATTAGGTACAACCTAAAATGAATAGTTATTTCCCTTGGAAATAAAAAAGGGAGAGTTATCACCCTTGAGAAAAAGGAGATCCATTAGTTTGGGAGGTAATCAGTCTTGCATCACAAACTTTAATCATCACATTTCCAGCAATTAAAACCTAACTATTTTGCTCTGTAAGCTGTTAAATAAATCTGCTTAAAGTTATACTTTATTCTCTCCTCACTTTTAAATTGGCATTAAGCCAATAACTTGTATCATCAGATGTTTAACGACCTATCAACCATCATAAGGTCATTTCAGGTCAAATATGGAGAGAGCAGCAGAAAAAATCATCAACATTTTTCCTATTAATCAACTCCAATCAGTTTCTACTAAGAATGTCAAAATTAAAAGAAAGACACAGAGTGTGCATGCAAGGGAAAGAGACAGGAAGTCATTCTTTGATAAAACCCCAAAAGTCATTTACCCCCCCCTCCTGCCTACTACTATTAGGAATCATTTGTAGCATGTGTCGTTATGGTAAAATGATACTTTAACTCTCAGAGAACACCTGTCATAAGAAGAGAAAGGAAAGTAAGATAGAACAAAATGGCAAAAGGAAGAGGAAGAGAGAAAAGAAACAATAAAAGAGAAAGAAAGCTAAAGTGTGATGAAAGAAGAGCAAGAGCAATAAATTCCAGTGAAATAGCAACAAAAACTAAAGAGGTAAGACAATAGTGAAATCAGTTTTTCTTATTAAAAAAATTTAGATTTCAACCAAAAAATGGAGAACTCAGATTACTGCAAGTGATTTAAGAGAAAATCTGCTTTTCTTATAAAAAAAACAAAAAAGCAAAGTTTTGTTAAAAAGAAGACAGCTGAAATTCCTGAGATTAATAACATTAAGAAGAATATGTAGGTTGTACCATCCCATGACAGCACACTTGTTTGTCAGTGATTATATTCCCAACACTTAGTATTTTCAAACTGGTCACCCAAGTAATACTAAGTTGGATGGACCTCACTTAACTTTGCAGTTTTATTTTAACAAAACAACGCATTTACCTTTGACTGGTGCTCAGCTAATAGAGCTTGGACTTTCTGTTCCATACTGCCTTGATTAAAATCCTCTCTAGAAAGAAAAAGTGAAAAAATACAATTATGAGTTGTGATATTACAACAAATACTTGTTAAAAATAAGCTATTATTGGGATGACATGAAAAAAAATGGTGTGTTAAGAGGTGAGCGATAGCAATCACAAACAATTTAATGGGATTTAGATAATCACATTAATTTA